>NW_022695597.1:0-1234 GCF_011630105.1 Anneissia japonica | reverse complement strand
GTATATATATATATGTATATATATATATGTGTGTATATATATATGTGTGTATATATATATTTATGTATATATACATATGTTCTTGTATATAATATAATTATATATACAATATAATACAATAAAAATATAATTAAAAAAATAATTATATATGTATAATTATTATTATAACTATAATAAAAACTATAAACTAATTATTATATGTTTATCGTCGCTATTTCCATGAACCGACAAATACGAAGATCGCGATTGAAAAATTATTACTTTTTGATGCCAATTTCTGACCTGAAAAATTCGTTGCACGATTCTTGTAATAATTATTTAAAACATATTAAATAGATTGTAGTTATAAGGTCACAATGTTTATATCAATCTATTAATTAATTAGTAATTAACTAATTAAAAATATTAATTAAGATTATATTAATTATATTTTATAAGATTATTTTTTTTAAACAATAAAATAGGTAACATTTTATTGAAAAAAAACCCAGATTTTACATCTATAGACATAAGTTCATTTAATATGCTGAATCATTATTAATGGTATAGGCCTATACCTATTATATATTTCTATAAATTAATCAACAAATATCTCATTACTCACACTATCGCAAATAGGCCTATTGAAATATTATTGAAATATTATTAATTCTTTATTAAAGCATTATTCGAGCAACTTCATTATTATTATTATTATTATTATTATTATTATTATTATTATTATTTTATGTATTATTTATCAACCATACTAACATTGAAAACATGAATTATGTGGATAAAATTATCATAGAAAATAAACTTATAGAGATAACACCTTTATTAAAAAAAACCCCCAGGTTTTGCAAGACGCAAGTTGATTTAATATATGCTGATTCATCTCATTAATTGAACAATTTTTATTCATTTTGAGCACTGTTATTATATTATTATTATTATTATTATTATTATTATTATTACTACTATTTTATTTTTAAATTTTTGTTGTTTATTTTTTGTTTTATGTATGGGCCTAGATATACGGTAGGCTATGTATATATATAATAATTAGAAATAATTATAATTTAATTGTAAAACATATATATTATAATGTTAACAATATTATAGGCTAGGCTAGACCTAACCAATTATTGATACCATAATCTATAGATAAAAACATCCATTTGATAAGTAAACAGCAGCTTTTCGAGTGGCAGTGCCGATAGAAAACTGCAGTGTTTTGGCACTGCGGCAGTGC
>NW_022695596.1:0-684 GCF_011630105.1 Anneissia japonica | reverse complement strand
CTATGAAGGCTTTCACAATGTCGATCGAGATACTGACATCCCGGATGAGTCTTTGTAGATTTTTCTCAGTACTGTACTTTGTCTAAAAACTTTTGAATAAATTTTCTTCTAAGACAATGTGTACAGTGATGAACACTTCGTTAACATTATTAAAAAAAATTCAATTGCCTGTAAAGTTTTTATACAATACAATAGATGGTTTCATATTTAATAATTATTTGCATAATTAAATGAAAAGTAAAATTCTTATTTTGTTCAGTTACACTAATACTTCTTGTGCATTTAAATATCTTTTGACTCACCACCCAATTTTATTTTTTTAAACTTGTGTAAATATCCTAATTAATTCACGAATAAAACACCAGAACATGTTTTTTAGTTAAGTTGATAATTTTTTTAAACTTTATTTACAATGAACTATTAGTTTACACAGGTTACATTATACAGTATTGCCGTAATTCTCATTAAAACAGCTCCAGAAAAAAATTAAACTCTGATGACTTACAGTATAATTTTTTTTTTTTTAATGTTTATGTAAAGAGTAGCTAGTGCTCTTGATGTTAAAAAGAATTAACAATAACACAACAGAAAATATTGTTTTTGGTACACTATAATTTATTGAATCTGCTATTTACAATTAATTAATACAATATTGTACCACTAACTACAGACGAAAAATTATAC
>NW_022695595.1:0-748 GCF_011630105.1 Anneissia japonica | reverse complement strand
TCCATATAATATATATATATATATATATATACAGTATATATATTTGATGGATTCTTTGTTTTTTGGTTTAATTTGAAAAATGTTAAAATCATTGCATTACTTTTGCTGGAAAATATAGAAATCGTATTATAGAATGTTTTTTTAATTGAATTATACTTTACCTATTTCATTTCTTACTTGAAAGAAGCCTGTTGAAATAATATAATCTTTTATTTTTTTTCTCTCCTTTTTTCCTTTTATAATTCCAAGAAATCATGTTAAAGAATTTGTATTTTATTCGCATTATTACAATGTCCCAGAAATAATTTATTTTTTGGTATTGTAGGTGCCTTCCTTTATGACCTGTTTAATTAATTAATTTACGCCTTTCACACTTATTATTTGTTTAAAGAATGTAACATGGGGATTTCGTTTTTATAAGCTTTTGCTTCTGAAATTCTCCTATTTCTCTTTTATTGTTTTACATAGCTATGTTATGTTACTTTATCTTACTTCTTATGTAAGAAAAAGGATATAAAGAAAGATATACCCTGTATACTGTATATGTACCAGTGTCTACATGGCTCGATTTAACTTTCTTTGGCAACTAGCCCACTGGGCTAGTTTACTGTATATTTTAATAGCCCAATGTCTATTTTACAATTTACTAGCCCAATCATTTCACAGCAGTAACATTATGGTCTTGGCCAAGCATACTTGTCATCTTTTACTTGTGCGTCAATATGTTGTTGAAAACTGAAAAGGTTGG
>NW_022695594.1:0-823 GCF_011630105.1 Anneissia japonica | reverse complement strand
AATTTAATATTTTTTTGAAACAGATTAAAATAGGTAAAATTTGATTTAAAAAAAAACAAACAAATTTTACATTTACGACGTATTGTTGATTTAATATTCTGAATCATTATTAATGGAATATAGGCCTACCTATTATATTTCTATAAATTAATCAACCATTATATCATTAATCGCACTATCGTAAATTGGCCTATTGGAAACATTATTGAAGTATTATTAGTTATTCACTAAAGCATTATTCGAGCACCTTTATTAATATTATTGTTATTATTATTATTTATTTTTTTATATATATTATTTATCAACCATATTAACATTGAAAACATTAATATGCATATGTGGATAAAATTATATATAAAAACTATATAATATATATTGTATAAGAAAGTATAATACATACTCCAAGTATTGAAATACACGCCATCGTGTTGGGATTCAATATTTCGACATTAATTATGTCATCATCAGGAATGATGATCCTGATGATGACATAATTAATGTCGAAATATTGAATCCCAATACGATGGCGTGTATTTCAATACTTGGAGTATGTATTATACTTTCTTATCTGAGATTAATCAGTGGACCTTTCGATATATTGTATACATTCAATAATTTAATTATATATAATTATTTAAACTAATTGTTAAATAAATATAATATAATGTTAACAATAATATAGGCTAAGCTAGACCTAATCAATTATTGATATAATAAAGGCAAATATTTAGAACATTATTAATACAACACCTTCATGCCAGTCCAGCCCTCCAAATCTTGTTTTAATAAATAACTGAATTCACTTCAATGATATATTTTGATC
>NW_022695593.1:0-573 GCF_011630105.1 Anneissia japonica | reverse complement strand
TGTCTTAGTGGAAAAATTGTGTAGACAATCAGGTTGTGTAGCAGTATAATTATACAAATGTTAGTGTGTAAGAAATACTGTGTCACTTTTGACTTCATTTTTCCTACTGTATATATATTTATATATATATATATTTTTTTTTTTTCACACACAAGAAATCAATGTATGCTTTCCATGTACTCCTCAACTTGCTGTCGTCCGATACAGGGAAACATAAATGTACATTAAGGGATTTGACAAAGTTGTTTATCGAACACAAATCGTAAGTGTACTAATTTTGTTTCCATTATTACATGCCTATGTTCAAAATATAAAAACCAATTATATTTTAAGGATTTGTATATTTAGATATGTGTTTACTGTGAATGAAAGTATGTATGTAAAAATGTGTCACATGTGTACCTTTAACCTTTAATGTACCCAGATGATCATCTTTTATGTTTGAATGCCTCAGTCAAAAGGAAAAACATCTAATTTGTTATAGTCAAATGGAAAAAAGTAATTAATGTATACACATGCCTATTGATTATAAATTTAACAATAACATATAGGCCAACATATTTGTTTACCCTT
>NW_022695592.1:2938-4745 GCF_011630105.1 Anneissia japonica | reverse complement strand
ATTTCGGAAATTTGCACTAGACAGGGAGTCAGCTGATTTACTCAACCGTAACGAGCTGGTAACGACATTAGCCAACTGATGAGAATGGTCGTCGCGAGCGGAAAATTGAAAAGTTAGGACTGGCAAAAATATTCAATAATAATAGTAAAATAAGTCGAAGACATTTTTGAAGAATGAATCTTTCAAAAAGATATGTTTGCTGGTTTGGACAAGGAAGTCTTGGAAGTGGTGATCTTAATAGTGGCGTTAAATAGGTTTGTTTAATACCAACTTGTCTTACCTGTGTAGGCATAGCTTAGCATTTAGTGCAGTACTGTATGTATGTAGAGAATACGGAATACTAACTGCCTGGCGCGACCTAGGCCTAGGCCCCTAGTTTAGGCCTAGGCATATACAAACTATAATAATAATATTTCAAACATTAGACAAACAATCTACACTATTCTAAATAAAGTGCATTAATTTACATGTTAATTATTAGATCCATGGAACTATCTAGGACCTACTACTACTACAGGCATTACTAAAATGCCAGTTTATTCGTCGTGGAATGTGGATGATACCTTGAAAGCTAGCTTAAATTTGCGCGGAAATGGCTTGGAAAAATGTGCACAGAACTTAACTTCTGCATAATACATTGGCAATGGTTATATACAGTATTTAGATTAGTTCAAAGACTAATTTTCGGCATTCTTCTCGGAAATATAACCACCCGCCTTAGGCGTGGCCTTGCTTGTTCCATGCTGGATCAAAAACTAGTAGAGGGTCAAATGTCCAGCCATTTTGTTGGTCAAAATACAGGGGAATTATTATTACTGTACATTAGAAAAGATTGAGAAACAAGATAGTCTATTATACATATATTGTTTTATCTTCATTTGTAATTTTTAAACTAATTTTTATTTTTATATTACAAAAAAGTATTATATTAATGAAATAATAAATTCTATTCAAAATAATTGTTTATTATTATTAATAAAATAATTGCTATGTTACACCACTTTGCAATGCATTTGAATATGGTCTTTTCACAGTGATGGTTAATTAGAATATATATATTTTCAACAAAAATTATCATTGATGATTAGTGCCAGAATGATTAATTCCTTATAAAGACATTGTAATATCAATACTAATTATTTTTGAATGGTGTAAGATTAGTCACTCTGATTTTTTTTAACTAGTCAACTTTTTATTGTACTTCTCTTCTTACAGGAAATGCCGACATGTTGGATATCAATGGCTTTCATTTGGTAGGTGTTTAACAGGCTAAAGAAATCTGACAGAAGGGTCATCCCATCTTGCACTGTGTGGGCGATTAAGGACAAGTTCCCAGAAGCTGTGAAGACTGCCCTGGGTTTTTGATGCTATAGATGATGAAATAAACTTTGTGTTGGAAGAATTATTTATGAATTGTTATGGAAGATACCTGATAAGTCCATCCTCATTAATGCAACAGACCTTATGTAAATAGATTCGTTCTTGACAATTCATGTGACAACTGTGCTCTGTTTTTTTGACAATCTCATCACTCATGAAAGGAAATTTTGTCAGCACAGGCCTAGAGCTTTTGTATATCTGGACCAGTCAATTGTGTGTAACCTTCCAGACCTAGACTGTAATTGAAATTGTTGCTATTGATGCGGATAGACCAGCAAAGTTGATTTCAAGAATATTTTGTCGTTAAGTACAGTACAATGTTTTTGTATCTTCCCCACTCTCGTCTCATATTTTAAAATTTTAAGCTAATACAGTATGAATTAGAATTTTGTGTACAGTAAATAAATGTAACTTGTTCTTCCCTATT
>NW_022695592.1:1762-2020 GCF_011630105.1 Anneissia japonica | reverse complement strand
TCGCAGAAAAAATTAATAAACGTTCCGTATATACTCAAATGTTCGTCCTCGGCACCTCATGCCAACATTGTCAAAATGACAGATTAATGTTACATAAGAACATGAAATTTTATAAAATTTGTAAATTTGAATTGCTATAACTTTTCATTTTCTAGGTCAATTTTCACAAATCAAATTGCAGTTTATAGAAGCATTTAACAAGCTCGCGGTAAAAAAAAATCAAATGTAACAGACATTGCGAAGTACCCAAAATTAATA
>NW_022695592.1:700-1721 GCF_011630105.1 Anneissia japonica | reverse complement strand
GACTAATAATTGACGGCTGTACTCGCAACTAGTATCGGATTGTCGATGCCACAGTAAAGATCAAAGGACTGTACGCACGCGCTATGTTCGAGAGCGTAGATGTGCGTCCTTTTGTTGAATTACCTTGGCATAATCCAGACATTAAAAAAATAAGCAGTTTCATAGAATAACTTTACACAAGACTGTACAAAGCCATATATTAAAATAGTTGTTCCTGTATATATTGAGCCACATTTTCATTCTGTACTATCAACTTCGCACATTACATATTTCAAAATTAATCCTCACAATTTGTTTTCTAAATCTGGGTCACATATTTGATTCAAAAGGATTACTATTGAATGGGATTATAATACCATTTAATAATATTAAAGATATTTTGCAAGTGAAACAGGTACAGTAATACTGGTACAGTATTTATTTATTTATTATAAATTTGGCATGCAATATAAACCAGATGCGTAAAAAACTTAAGTGTGTGGCATTTCAGTATAACTTCAGAAAAAAAAATCACTAGATAAATCATTTTAATTTAATTCTTTGGAAATATTTTGGATTCAATCACTTGCTGCAGAGCTCTGAGCATCGCCACCTTCTGCTAACCATGGATTGGGCACATTGTCCATTTCATCATGTCCACACAGATGGAATTGTTTGCATCACATCCATCTGAGCCAGTCATTTGCTCCTATTGAGGAATAAATACAGTAGTTACAATAATGCAAAACCAGGTTTGTTAAAAATCAAAAATGTTATCAAACATTGGCATTTGCTGCTTTATCAATAACATACCATACTGAGATACTGTATGTAATAATCTGAAAAGACATTCATCAATTGACAGTATTTTCAGATTTTTTTAATTACTTGATTGAAGCCTTCCTGTCGGCTAGTGTGTAATGTATTATTGTTGTTTCTTAATAAAACTGACACACCATGCTGATATTTTTTTACCATTCCAATATATTTGTTTCATGTACTCTGGCTGAACAGTGATGAGATATTCAATTAATTTTCTTTT
>NW_022695592.1:0-642 GCF_011630105.1 Anneissia japonica | reverse complement strand
GTCTTGCTGGGTGCTTGTATGCTTTGTACCACCTTCTTTCGTAGATGCCAATGTTGGGTGGTTGTACTCATGGCAAATGTTGTGGTATGTTTGTCTCATCATGGCGACTGGCAAATACCTATGTGAGGCGAGTGTCATGTTTCGGCCTATCACATATCTTGTCCTACAAAAATACATATGTATAATATTTTATTTGAATTCCACATTTCAACAACAGCTGAAAGTTAGGTTTTGAGTAACATATGTCATCATGTTATTATTTAATGGGGCGTTATTGTTGTATAGCCTAGCTTCTAGGCCTACAGTATATCAATAATAATCTTATTGTTACAGGAATTGGTGTTGGCTCTGATAATATACTGTAGCGTTATAGCACATCACCTTTATTTAGACAGTGCATTTTTTAGACATTTGGCCTAGGCCTAGACAGTTTTTCATAGGACCAGGCCTATAATAGTATACTATTATTAGTAGGCCTAGGGGCCTAGGTCTATTATGGGGAAAAAATGCACTAGCACAATTAATGTGACAAAGATGGCATGGCATGACAAGTCTAGGCTAGGCTAGTAGTAGAAACCTATCTTTACCGTCAGCTGGATAAGGCTGCGTGCGAACTCACCTGCTGCGGGACTGGAGCAGTGT
>NW_022695591.1:0-1141 GCF_011630105.1 Anneissia japonica | reverse complement strand
ACAGAACTTAGATGAAGAACAATTAAATTAGAACATTAACATTAATGTATTATGGAATGGACAGAACCTTAAGTAATGTAGTTGCGTTTTGAATTTGAATTATTTCTCTAACGACCCCTTTCGGCATATGAGAACAACAGTACTAACCAATTTATACTAAACAGAACTCAGATGAAGAACAATTAAATTTAGAACATTAACATTAATGTATGGTAAGTGCTAAGGTGGTTTAGGACATTACTCAGTGATGTCGATGGCAGTTTTCATTCTTTCTTTAAACATGTCATTTCTATATTGCATTTCGTCTTTATCCTCTTTGCTGGAGGTTGGAGATGATCTTGGGACATCATATTATTAATAATTTAGTTTGCAAGGATTTTTAATAAGTGAACATACTTTTTGAGTTTAAATTGAGAAAACTATATTAAATACTATATTTATTTGTTGGATTTATTTTGTATAAGTATGTTTGTTAGAATACAAAACAATTTTGCATTGCTGCTGTATGGGCTTTCATTAATTTAGGTTTTAAATAAAGACATATTTGTGGTAAAGAATATGGAAAATAAAATTATTTATGGCATGGTTTGAGAAGTTATAAAGGTATTTTCATTAAGTAAGAAAATCGATATTGCTACTATCTTGTAAAGAGAAAAAACAAATATAGCATTTAACATTTTTTGCATTGTAATGTTAAGTACTCTGATTATCTTTGTTTCGAGATATGGAAATAATAAATTTGTTTTGAATTGCTTATCTTAAGAATGGTGATTAAAAAAAAACTTTAATTTTTATATATTGTAATAGATAATATAACATTTAAAATGTTCTGTGTGGTATAGTTTTAGTAATTTGTTTTTAATGTTGAAATCTTGCTGTAATTCTTGCTCTTCTATTCCTTGACAATGGTGAACAGAAGAACTGCAAAAGCTGTTGGGATAAACAATTTTTATTCGTAAAACAAATCTACTAATAAACTACTGTGTAAAAATTGTTTTTTAAGCTTTAAAAAGTATGGCATGATATTCTTAGGTTAAATATACTGAACTAACGTGAATAAGCGGCTGGGCTTTTTATTAGCTGTTTCAGTTGAGGCAGTTAATGATTGTTCTTGTGGAATCCTCAATTACTCCTTTGTACG
>NW_022695590.1:0-601 GCF_011630105.1 Anneissia japonica | reverse complement strand
GTATATGTATAGGCCTATGTATATATGTATATGTGTATATGTATATACATGTATATGTATATATGTGTATATATGTATATATATATATATATATATATATATGTATATATGTATATGTATGTGTATATGTGTATATGTATATATATATATGTATATATGTGTATATATAATATATATGTGTATAAATATATATGTGTGTGTGTATATATATATGTATATATGTATATAAATATATATATATGTATATGTATGTGTATATATGTATATGTATGTGTATATGTGTATATGTATATATATGTATATATGTATATGTATATATGTGTATATATATATATATATATATATGTATATATGTATATGTATGTATTTTGTTATTTTTCCTAGATTATGGGAACAACTTCCTAATGAAATTAAACAATGTACATCCATTTCGGACTTTAAAGCCCAGCTCACAAAACACTTGATCTCAAAATATTAATACTAATAATAACTATTAATTATCTCTGTTTTTCATTTTGTTATAGTTAAATCAATTAATTTTTAATTTACTTTTTTGTATATATTTATATTGTATTGTCATTGTATTTGTTTTTGATGATGG
>NW_022695589.1:0-663 GCF_011630105.1 Anneissia japonica | reverse complement strand
CTCTCATTTTACTAGACTTTAATGATTGCATTTTAGTTAGTATTCATTCTTGTTTAGATTATTTTCTTGTATGCCTGACAAATCGAAAAATAATTTAATTCAGCCAATTACATCAAGAAAAATCTTTTAACACACTACCAACCCATATTGTAGGAGCGTGTGGTGAGTGTGTAAGGTGTTGTGAGATCGGGAGTTGGAGACCGACGCTCTTTGCATCTGTCTCTTATACCCATCTAGATGTGTATAAGAGACAGTTCACGGGTACCTGGTAGGATAGTATGGCATTAAATCCACTTATGGGGCTGGCAAACTCTGTCTGCCAGGGAAACAAGGAGGAACTAGCTGAATTATTAAATACCGTTTTTGGGGCCTATAACAAATTCCTTTCAATCCAATAAAGAGAAGATTGGTGTTCAACAAGTCCTGAATTACCTTAGGCCTAGTATTGAGCAGGAATATGCTAGGCAGAAGTTTTCAGAGGTTAAGTGCAATAAAGCCCCTGGACGAGATGGGATCCCACCATGGATATTGAAAGAGAGTGCTATGCTACTGCCAATGCTAGTTTAAGTGAGGGTTATATTCTCCGGGTGTGGAAACCCGCCGACGTTGTCCCCATCCCTAAGGTATCTCTCCCAAAAATACTGAGAGTGACCTCCGCCCAAT
>NW_022695588.1:0-568 GCF_011630105.1 Anneissia japonica | reverse complement strand
TTCAGGTGACCGAGTTTTCGGAGACCGTTTCGGAAACTCCCGTTCCTGTGATCTCTCCTCCGCTTTAGTTCGGCGAGTTTCGCGAACGGAGATTTCCCGTCCACGAAGAGCAGCACGGCCTTCACGGCGCTTCGCTCTCCCGATCTCTTCTGCATCGCCACCACGTCGTCCGCGTACCCCAGGGCGTCCTCCATGAAGGTTTGCGCCACGTCGTCCAGACTGAACCGTCGGTAACTGTTCACTATTCCGTCGTGTCCTTCCCTCCAGCTCCGTTTCTCAAAGTCGCCGACGACGACCGAACGTTCTAAGCACGCCTCGACGTTCGGGAAGTGATCTTCGATCTTCGTTCCGATCGGGCGCGAAGCTATCCGATGAAAAGTCTGAGAAGCGTCGATCATTATGATCTCGACGTTTCGGACGCTTTCGGCGAACGACCGACCGGTGCTCGTCTCCCTGTCCACGATGTCAGCGAATCTTCCTTTGATGCCCATTGCTTTCTCGTGAAAAATGACGCATGACGTAACGGAAGATAGACATATATATGCATTCTGGCAAAGGACAAACCCCG
>NW_022695587.1:0-736 GCF_011630105.1 Anneissia japonica | reverse complement strand
CCATAATTTGGGCAGTCATCTTTGTGGTTCATCATGCAAAACTTGCTCCTAGCTTGATTTCATACTATCATTCAAAAGCATACCAAACAAACCACATTTCGGATAGGCAATCAAATAATTGTCTCACCTAAAATGTCATTTATCTCATATATTGTAATATTTGTGGTAAACAATACGTCGGAGAAACAAAAAAACACTCTCCGTATGAGAATAAACACAACATATTTAAGATCAGCTATCAGAACATTTAAGATTGATCAACCAGTAGCCGAACATTTCAATTTAGCTGGTCATTCAATCTCAAATTTCAGAGTGATTGCTATAGACCATAATGCCAATTGGAGCGACAAAAATCGCAAAGATAAAGAGAATCACTGGGAATTTTTACTTAAAACCATTTAGATTCAATATAAGGAACGTTCTTCCAGTACACTAAATTAAACCCATGTTATTCTAAATTTATCTGTATAAATCATTTGGTTTTAATTTTATAGAGGCGTGCTTCTAAAGTTCAGTTTTGGCCTTCCTGTTCACTTGTTCATGTTGTTTATTCTCATCTCACCTATTGTTTCTAATCATGCTTACATGAAATTCTCACTTTATACTATGTCTTTTTCTACCCTCACTCACTCGCCACTGAGGAAGGACTAGAGTTGTCCGAAAGCTATGGTTTTATTTCTGGCTGTTTACTCACGTTTACTTTTTTGGCTGTTGCTTATCAAAATTGTATCTCTAT
>NW_022695586.1:0-627 GCF_011630105.1 Anneissia japonica | reverse complement strand
TACAATACAAAATACACGACATTGGAAAGTTAATATATTTACTTAAATTACATATATATATATATTCGGTTCCTTTCTCTTTTTCTGGATTATAGCCGGCAATATTGTTTCAAATCAGTGAACACTAAAAAAAATCTGAACTTCAGCAGTCATGTTGTAAAAGTTGTAATTTTAATTTATAAGGCCCCGAGGTCCCCGACGAAAAAAGTGAACGTCGGACGTCCCTCAATATCCGTCGAAAGTGTTCCTCTTGGCTCCCCACCAACCCCCGAAAAAGAATTGGTTTGAATTGAAAGGCTTACTTAGTCGATTTTGGTGTCTACTAATATGTAGAAAATACATTACATTTTTCTCCCCGACGAATTGAGGTTTTTCTCCACGACAGGGGGTGGAAGAGAATTCCAGATCTCCCCGACGGGAGCCCTATATTATTTACTCTGTGTAGGCCCAATGAATTGATAATATTTCAGGCATCCTAATTTTTGGAAAGAAAAACACACAGGGACAACTTATTTTTTCTTACATTGGTTGTACCATGAAGGAATTAGTTGTACGGATTGTTGCTGTGTGATTACAGACAGGGCCCACACTTTGTCGATGAGATTATTACAAAACATAGCGAAAGTT
>NW_022695585.1:0-1119 GCF_011630105.1 Anneissia japonica | reverse complement strand
ACAATGGAATCAACTCTTCACTACAAGTCATTACTTGGCCGTATTATTCGTTCTTAGCACCTATTCTTTACCTCTGAATAGGCCCATCTTCTCTGATTCATTATAACATAATTTTAACGCCAAAAGATTCTTTTGCACTTCTTGTAGAAACCTCCGCTGGCCACATTTTGGAAATACTATGTCATCTGTTGTAGCAGAACAACAATGAGAAAATTTCCCACGACAAATTCCCATCTAGTGCACTGAACTACTTCCCTACATTCTTAATTTTACATGCGCGCGAGTCGGAACGTATACCGGTACGGCATCTTTGATTAGGGCAATATCCCAGACTGGTGTTCTCAGATGAGGTCGATCACTTGAATGGCATCCCTAGATGGTGGCATGCTTTACGTCTGGTACATCGGTCCCTCTCTCGGGGAATCACCACCCATAAGAGTTTATCTTTCCTGATTCATTATATCTGATCTGATATTCACTTGATATGATTTCTTTTTTCTATTAATATATTTATATTTATTCCTGGTGTTTTGCTAATTTATATTTATTTATACCTTTAAATGTTTAAATACAAATTTTATTAATTCGTTCCTTTCATGATGGGAACCACTTGATAGTAGATTTAGTTCGCTTTTTGGTTTCCTCTCCTCTGTTGTCCTGCCGTCCTTTTAAATTGTACTTGTATATTTTTGTATTTGTTGAGAAAAATAAATGAAACATACACATTAATTTTATCTGAAGAAAAGCAGACGTCAATAATTAGTTTTTTACACTTTTTTAGACACCTCCGTATAACATGAACAATACTAGGGCATACCAATATTATTCAAACTTTCCCACGACCAATTCCCATCTAGCAGCTTGACATAGGCCTACTTTCCAACACGTTATCTTTCATTCCAGAGACGCGCGTAGAGTCGGAACTACAAACAGCTTTTCCCTGGATGGTGGAGGCTTTATCTTAGCGCTGCAATTGTGTTCTATTTTTAGTAATAACTCCGCCCACATTCCTTGTTGTAAGCTGCCTACGAAAAGTTCAACTCTATAGGGCTATTTATATTTGGTTTTCTGTTTTTCAGTGGGCGGGAGTACTGTTCTGCTTATAACCCATAGCCCCCC
>NW_022695584.1:0-1496 GCF_011630105.1 Anneissia japonica | reverse complement strand
TATCCATTGCAAATAACAATGTCATCCATCCAGTTGACAACCACGTACGAGCTTCTCTCCTTCAAAAAAAAAAAAAAAAAGACATAAGAACGTTTAAACTTTTAAATTTAAATGCAAATATAAATTGATAAAAATGTATGCCTAATCAAATGTACAGTACTTTGGTAAATGGAAGACTCCTTATAATGAACAGTTGGAAACTCTATACAAATGCCCAGTTCTTTTTCACACTTTCTCCTTGTACTTTCTTGCTTAAAAATCTCAATAAAACAAAGGTGACTCCAAATAGAGAAAGTGAGGCCATATTACTCAATGTTTCGACTTTATTTAGTCATCATCAGGAATAAAAAACACAGTGAGAGTAAGTACTAAAAATGCTACAATATGCAATTGTCAATTATCAATTTTGTGCTTTTTCAATTTATTTAAAAACCTTTGTATTATTTATCTCCATTAAAAAAGGAAGTAAATAAATGTTGAATTGAAATATAATTGATGAACCATAAGATAATAATAAGCAGTATTGTGAAAAAATCTCAATTTGGCTACAATTGTCAGACACTGCAATTACTATTAAGCTTGTCATTCAGAAAATTTGTTTTTCAAATTTTCACACAGCATTATGTATTTTTTAGTAGTTATTCTAAATTAATTTACATGCAAGCAGTACTTTAATTCTCATAGCTGTTTCATTATTCATTGATTAACCATGACAATTGCATTATGATCACAAAAGCAAGCCTGAAAATTACATCAGCTCGCTCAGTACAACAATTATGAACGTACTAATGTAGCAGTAGAGTGCAAAGTGAGAAGCTGTAGACTGGTGGTTAAGATGTTTGCCTTCCATTCCAAGGGTCCTACTGTAGGTTCAAATCCTTTGAGGTATCAGTATTTTTTTTACTCAAAACTGAAGACAACTCAACAAAGCCTCCAAAATATAATTAGTCCCTGAGATTGATAGAGGAGCATCGTAACCATAATATTACAGCTCTTCTGGAAATTGCCATGGTTACAGTATGTAGGAGTCACTATATCAGCACATATCACTGCATATGTATAAGACAGATATTATGCATCTGTTGTTGCTATAAAATATCTTCTAGGCTGAAGATTCAATATATCTTTTTAAAATCTATGTAAATTGGAGCTGCTATTTTGCAAAACCTACTTCAGTTCAGCACAAAAAACATTATCATTGCACTTTATTATTGTACTGTATTCTTCAAACTCAAATGGCTAAAAAATGTTTATAGTTCCCTCTATAGTCTGTTTTGAATGGGCCTACTGAGCACTGTCATGACCTTTTACAGTAAATAAATGCAGACTGCATGTTAGGCCCCATAAAAAAAAGTATTAGTTTATCACCCTATCAAAGAATAAAAACTGATGAGGGAGGGAGGTTCTTTTTTTTGTTGCTAATCCCGCCCACATTTTACCGATGATCACAAGTAAATCAATGGTTAGAGACACATATATAAAAAGTCATAAGAATG
>NW_022695583.1:0-1941 GCF_011630105.1 Anneissia japonica | reverse complement strand
CAGTAAAATTCACCATCATCTAATTAATCGCTGTGATGTTCCATTGAAAATAAAACTTTATTGTTTTGATGTATTTTTTATTTACTTTACCTACTTCATGTGCCGAAAAATAATCTTATTAATATTATTATTATTATTATTATTATTATTATTATTATTATTATTATTATTATTATTATTATTATTATTATTATTATTGTTATTATTATTATTATTATTATTATTATTATTATTATTATTATTACACGCTTTGTCTCATACTTCTAAAATTATAATAAAGACGCGCACTCGAGTCGTGTAGGCTTATTATAAGTAATTCAGATGTTTGTGGGCTAAGATAGAGTACCGGCTGTACAGCACCATTTCGTTAAAACCTGGGTCATTTATGCAGCTCATTTTAACAATTTTCAGGCATCTTCTGGACTTATGAAATTATTACATTGCGGACGAAAATTGAAAAGACCAACCCCCAATCCCCTTAAACATATTTGGGGACGTTTCTGAGATTTTCGAAAAGAGGTTAAGCTTAAAATAGAAAGTAGGCCTATATGTTTTACGAGAGTATACATGTATACATGAGAAACACACACACAAGACGAGTGACCATTTTTTTTTCAAAGTCACCAAAGTTGGGTGGCTAGCCACCCTATACACCCCCTGTAGATCCACTGAGAAATGCATGTTTTTATTAGTTATTACGTAATATATTTTATGTTCTGTATATATTAGTGCTACCGTTCTCTATGGGATAGTGGGTATACGGCACGTTCTACTACATGACACATAATAGAGATACGGGTATTATCTGTTTTCCAAAATTAAATAAATAAAAAATTAAATAACTTCCACGAATCTATCCAATTCTGTCAATGTGGATATATTTATTAGAAGTATATTAAAAGACTAATTCAGACATTTTAGGACTTACAGGTATACAATAATGCATGCTTTTATTAGTTATTTCGTAATATATTTTATGTTCTGCATATTTTAGTGCTATAGTTCTCCATGAGATAGTGGGTATATTTCACGTTTATTTTATTTTATTTTATTTATTTCCAGGCAAGACAATACAGTACAATAGATAAGAGAAACAAATGACAAAAAACAAAAAGCCTGAGGATTACCTAAAAGCGAACTTAATCACTATCTAAAGGCTCTCCAAAACATTAAAAAGACAAACATTAAAATCTGAAAAATTCACAATTCATATATGTACAATATAAAAAATTAATAAAAATATTACAGAGACAATTACAATTTCATTAAGGTAAAAATATAATTTAATTAATTTAATATGATTTAATTAAAAAATATTGCTTAAGTACATATTTAAATTAGACATTATAATTATAATCCATATACCTGTATTGAAAATTCATTTTAAACCCAGTGAAATCCCTTCTTACCTTTAACCTAATAATTCAGAATATAAAATACAACGACAGTTTGGCTTTTTTTTTTATAGCCTATTATGAACTTTGACGAACTTAATACTTTAATTAGAGTCGTATTATGTCCCTCGATACAACACTAACCTTGTGATATGACGACATTTTAGATCACATGACATATTATGATATCGTCTCAGTTTATAAGAGTTAGTTTATAATACCTAATTATGTTCAGTTAACTGAGTCAACCTTGATTGAGTTGTAACTGTTTGATTGGTGTAATTAATTTCAACGTTAGCATAAACTTATAATATTTAGAGCTGCTGAGGTCACTCAGCTAAACTGGTGGTGGCCAGTGTGCACTGCTCTGAACCCTGGGATTTCGTGGTCCCCGGTTCAAGTCCCATCCTATTCTCCAGCTAAAGGACTGAAATGCAATTTCAATAAATAGTGCACCGTCTTTCGGATGTGACGTTGGTGTTAAAAAAAAAACGCAGCATACGCTGGTGTACTACCCAATCACTACCAGAAGGACCCCAATGGAAAT
>NW_022695582.1:0-691 GCF_011630105.1 Anneissia japonica | reverse complement strand
TGTGTATATATATTTGTATATATGTAGATATATAAGTATGTATATATATAAGTATGTATATATATATCAGTATGTATATTATGTATATATATATATACGTATATATGTCTATATATTATGTATATATATATATGTATATATGTGTATATATATATATAAGTATGTATATATGTATATGTGTGTATATATACATAAGTATGTATATATGTTATAATGCATATATGATATGTATGTGTATATATATAATATATTTATACACATACATATATACATTATAACATATATACGTATATATAAGTATGTATATATATATAAGTTTGTATATATATATATGTATGTATATATATTATAATGCATATATGTATGTATATATATAGGCCTATATAAGTATATATGTAAGTATGTGTATATATGTATATATATATATGTATGTATATATGTATATATATATATATATGTATATATATATATGTGTATGTATATATATGTATATATATAAGTATGTATATGATGTGTGTATATATATTTGTATATATGTAGATATATAAGTATGTATATATATATAAGTATGTATATATATCAGTATGTATATTATGTATATATATATACGTATATATGTCTATATATTATGTATATATATATATATATGTATATATGTGTATATATATATATATAAGTATGTATATATGTA
>NW_022695581.1:0-828 GCF_011630105.1 Anneissia japonica | reverse complement strand
GCAGAGCTATTGCGTTGCATGTTGGGACTAACGTTAAAGTTATGGTTAACGTTGTGCGACAAAAACTATCTAATATCTTAATCACTGACATTTTTTTAACCAGGATCGTCACGCCATAACATACTCCAAGCCGAATATCGACTCCTCTGAAGATTACGAACTTTTATACGGATACGAAAACGGAGGCAAAACAACAATCGGTTTCAAACGCAAGCTGGAAACGTGTGATACTAATGACTACACTATCACAGTAAGTGTTATAGAGGTTCCACACACATGCATACAGCCTGCCTACAGCACCCGTCCACACTTTATTTCATTTCATTTCAATTCATTCAGTTCATTCAGAGAGATAAAAATAAAAAATAACAAAAGGACAGAAAAAATAAGAAGTACAATTAACAGTATCAACTGAATGAATTGAGGAATGCAGCCAAGGAAAGTTACAAGTAAACTTTTTTCTATTGGGGTTTTCAAAACAGAAAGAAAACATTAAAAATTGCACTGCACTAACCCTAACCACTAAAAATAACAAAAGCTCACCAATTCAATTTAAATTACGTGTAAATTACAATTTACAATAAAAATAGACAATTTAAAAAAATGTAGTACATTAAAGAAATATTAAGGAATCAATGAAATTAACAATTTTAAAAGTAATTTACAATTCTTGTTTTAAATTTATTTTATTAAAATTCAGGTATAAAACAAATTAATTTATTTTAACAATTAAAATAATAAAACAATTACAAATTTACTTACAATTTAATAATAATATAATAATAATAATAATAATAATAATATTAATAATAATAATAATAATAGTAA
>NW_022695580.1:0-667 GCF_011630105.1 Anneissia japonica | reverse complement strand
TTCCTTTCGAAAAATGTAAACGTGCTTTGACAGAATCACCACTTCTTCAATATCCTTCAGTGAAACGCTTGTCCCGCAAAATTTATTGAAAATAAAATCTGCAACAGGGCCTTTTGAGTCCTGATCATTTCTAAACGGAGCCATTTCTCCCATTTCATTGACTTTGAAATCAGAGAATACAAAAATGTTTTCATCTTGTGTTACTCTATTCATGGACTCCTTCATGTTCTTGAATCCATAGTAATCGTTGTTGGCAAATACAAGGCTGTACAGATCCGAATTGTTCTCAGACTTCATGCAAAAACACAGAGTAAAACAGTTGGTGAAATACCGCAGGTGGTAGGCATATTCATGAACAAGGGCTGTACATGCTTTAACATGCTCATTTTCTTTTGGGTTGTCATATACATCGGGCCATTTCTTACAACCGAAAAGATCATTGATAGCGTTATGTTTTCGTTCGTCTGAGTGCCAGCGATTCACTGCTTGTACCATAAAATTGAAAAACAATTCAACATTGGAAAAGCTCATTAACTCTTTGATAACATCCATTGGGGTATGCGAATATCCAAAGGGATCAACAAAAGCAAACACTGGAAATAATGGTATCAACTGCTGATCCAGAATAACACGCTTAAATTCATCATTGAGTATCATCACGCTAACT
>NW_022695579.1:0-788 GCF_011630105.1 Anneissia japonica | reverse complement strand
TTGCTGGTCTTACATATCATTTATTTGCAAAAATAACAGGAGCTACTTAAGGGTCTATATGGCAGTATTGCCTAATTGAAGAATGCTTGCCATCGGGGTGTTCTCTCGGTCTATCGGCGAGGATTAAAGAAGTGCTCAAAAATAGTAAATTATTACAGTATTTATAATATGAAATTTGGATATAAAGCGGAGGTCATGTAGACTGTATGTAGTAGAAACCATACATAATGTAAGTACTGTACATTAGTTAGGCGAATAGGCCATATAAATATACTTTTTGTACTAATATGAAATATAGTATATAAGATCAAAGGTGGCTTACCTACGAGAGGTTGTACAGCAAAGCACCCTGTGCGTGTGAAGACGAAGTAGTAATAGGGCGACGTAGTGTAGACATTATATATGTTGTTGAACCGAAAGGTCCACTGATTAATCTCAGATAAGAAAGTATAATACATACTCCAAGTATTGAAATACACGCCATCATCAGGAAAGATTCAATTCAATTCATATATGTTGTTGGTGTGTAGGTGTAGTATTTGTGCTTGTGGTTTTATATGTCATGGGGAAGAAACCTTGAACTCACGGAGACTTGTGGTTTTATATGTCATGGGGAAGAAACCTTGAACTCACGGAGAAAGTGGTTTGTGGATGTAGAGGGCGGTTGATGGGAGACGATGCGAATAGTGGTAGGGCGAGGCTGAAATGTAAGAGCGTATATAGTGGTAGGGCGAATCGGCGAATAGTGGTGACAGTGGAGAGGAGGTCGGCGTATTGGTGGGAATTCG
>NW_022695578.1:0-718 GCF_011630105.1 Anneissia japonica | reverse complement strand
GCATTGCAAAGTAGTGTAACATAGCTGCGACCTAATTATTTTGAATAGAATTTATTACTTCATTAACCCAGGTCTAAATTCCAGTTGATCCCAGTTGAACTAGGTTTAACTCGGTTGAACTGGTAATTTTCCGTCACGGAAATTGGACACTTCCAACTGGTCCCAGTTAAAAATTCCAGTTGGACCAGTTGGAACTGTAACCAGTTGGATTTTTAGACACTTTCAACTGGTCTTCAACTGGTCCCAGTTCCAACTGGTTTCAATTGGTCCCAGTCCCAACTGGTCTTTAATTGGTTCCAGTCCCAACTGGTCTTCAATTGGTCCCAGTTGCAACTGGTCTGCAATTGGTCCCAGTTCCAACTGGTCTTCAATTTGTGAAAGTTTCAAATGGTCTTCAATTGGTCTCAGCTCCTTTTTGTAAAATAACAATGGCTCTAATCAAATTCCTGTAGGCTTACAAAATACAGAGTTTAAGATATACAAACCATAAATTCTTTAATTAAAAAAACATCAACAAACATCATGTGGTTGGGACATTATTCTCCTAGAGTCTCATTCACTTGCATACACCTTCACATATCGTTTGTCTTGCTGCTACACATACTGTACCTAAAATTCAAGCTTATTCTAGATTCCTTGTCTTTACAGTCTTCTTTAAATCAGCATTTTTGTCCATAATGTAGGCCTATTACATTAAACATCACTAAAGTTTATCATA
>NW_022695577.1:0-2242 GCF_011630105.1 Anneissia japonica | reverse complement strand
TACAAAACCTACAGCAGCTATCATTACGTATTCTTATGCCTACTGCACTCGCTGGTATTAATTAAACATTTTTTGTAATAAAATAATCTGTAAATCAGCGAATAATATATTCCATTTTGGTTGGAAGTTACCTTATAGATCCTTTTTAATACAAAATTTTTATTGTATTTTTTGGTCCCCCACCCAATTTTTTTGGCAGGCCGTATATTTTTCTGAAAAGATCAATAAGTATTTCTCTATGTTTTGTGAATGTTAGACATGCAGATCAATCAAAATTAATTATCGTAGTTCCTTTAGTAAAGGGCCACCTCGGGTATAACCCCGCCCTCTACTTACACCCAGTTTTCCTTCAAGCAAAAACCCAGGGTATTTTAGCAGACTTTTACAAATACTGTACTCTAAAAATATATCAAATAATTGCTTTGAATTAGGCATGCAGCGATAAAAATTTGCCTTTATATTAAAAAGGGGGTTCCCCGGGTATAAGCCTAACCCAAAAAATTGGCCCAATTTTGTGTTCAAGGTGGTGGGTTTATACCAGAGGAACAACGGAATAGCTCAAAAAAAGTAACTCACTTTGAGATTCACTATTCACAGATGCTAAGACCACACTTCCTGGGTTTGGATACAAAGTCTTCAACTCATTCGCAGCAGCCTCAAATATAGGCTTCAGCATCTGACTAAATCTACACCTGAAAATCACATAACCGTTAAAAACAAAATATTAATCATCAATTAAAATAAAATTCTGTAATACAAATATAGAAGCAATAAGAAATACATAATTATAATTTTAAAAATTATATTAATTTTTGTAAAAAACAGTGTTAAACAACACATTTATACTGTAATTATTACCTGTAATTTATTTACTAATGTTTTAAAAAACATCAAATGTTTATTACATTATTTTATTTTTACAATTTATAAATTAAATACTTTATTCACTATACATTATCTTTGAATAATGCTGGACCCACTGGCAGTTACCATGTACACTGGGAGATTTAATATGGATCAAAAGAGCTACTTCCCTGTTTAATACTAAATAGTGTTATGAAATGAATAAACTTTTCCGGTATCATTATGGTAATGCCTTCCATTTTTTTTTCTTTTTGATCTATGGAGCACACCATAATAAATATAAATTTGCTTTGTACCAATGCTTAGCAATTAGAGTTGAGGCAAGACTTTTTTATACAGTTGTTTCGCGAACTAATTTTTTTAAGGACTGTCAGAGGAGGGCGGAAAAACAATAAATATAAAATTTTGTTTTCTTATTTATTAGCATGGTTTTGTCAAAAACATCCAGACAGAGAAAATAAAAAGGTAATTGTATTGTTGAATGTAAGGGGGTGTAGTAAGGGGGTGGTTAAATGCTTTAAACTTACTGTATATAATTAGGAAGAAATATACCGTTAACTTGTTTCTGAAATTTCCATTTTCCGTGGCGCGGATGCATTGATTGGCCAAAAAAACTAAATTTTGTTTTTATTCAAAATCATCATTATTGGTGGGCGGCAGGTTCAATACAAGGTATAAAAAAATTCATGTATAAACTAGAGTTAGTTTTACATGTAGGTCTACATATATGGTTCATTTAATTTATCATGGCTATTAATGTGGTTATTGTTCAACATTTTTGTTCAAAAAAAAAATATATATATATATATAAAAAGGATTGTCACTGCCACTGAGAATGAAAATATGAATAATAATAATAATAATAATAATAAAGTAAGAACTTATATAGCGCCATTTAAAAAGCCAAAGTAATTATCAGTGGCGCTTCATGTTATTGTTGGAATAAGTGCGTTTAGAGTGATTTTTTAAATAAAGCAATTGATGTTGATTTTTTAATGTGAAGTGTGTCCGAAGGTCTTAGTGTTGGTGCGAGGGACAGAAATTAAATTTAGATCAGATGAACGTAGGGAATGACCTGGCACATATTTGGGAAGAAGTTGATTAATGTATGCAGGTTGATTGAGAGTCAGTGACTTATAAGTCAGTAAAAGGATTTTGTATTGAATTCCGGAATCAATTTGCAACCAATGAAGTTCACGTAAAATGGGGGTTATATGAGTGCGTCTGTTAGTAAATGTTAGTATGCATGCAGCACAGTTTTGTAGTCGTTGAAGCCTGTTAATTTGGGTTTTAGGAATGTTAAATAAAAGAGAGTTGCAATAGTCAAGTCGGGAGAAAATGAAATGGTTTGGCACAGTGGGAACGGTTTAGTTTCCCA
>NW_022695576.1:0-824 GCF_011630105.1 Anneissia japonica | reverse complement strand
AATCTCCACAATACAGTAATTGTTACATTTACATGTTTCTTCTTTTCTATATATCTAAACCTATCAATCAAAAAACCCATACCTTGACAAAACAATTCACTTGCTTAAGGATGACACAAAATCAAACACTTCTATTGGGCTTACTAACAAGTCACATTAAGCCTATTACGATTTAGGTCAGAGAGCACTAGACACATTAGTATATTTCGACTCTCAATGAGTGGTAAGTCACTTAACATTTTAATAAAAGAATAGGCACCCTTTGTAGACCCGAACGCAACAGCGTCAGTTTTGTATGTCGCTTCAAAACTGGTACAATTATTTGCTGGAAACTTGCCCATAATAAATTTAAAAAATAACTGCACATTTCTATTTCTCATACGATATACACACAATACAATACCAGAAGTACGTCACACAACTCACACGCTGCAAGGTTTTTATGAATGAATGCAGTAAAACTCAATTTGTTTAGTCAAGCACGAAACCCTGTTTCCATTCGCTCGGTAAATAAATTAATCCACAATAAGTTAATTAAATTTACAGTACTGTATTCTGTTAGTTCTCCAGGTAAGCAGTACATCCCTCAATGTAGGTTAACAAACTTTGGTTTATTGTTGATGTTGGAACGCATTGGAATTTTTAAAATATCAAAATACAGCATTGCTGCCAAATGAAAACGATTATTTGGATCTATATTTACTTCGGCACACATATCTATAAGATTTTTTTACTAGTGAGATATAGGCCTATATCAAATCGTCCAAGGTCTGTCTTTTTTATTATCAGTGTAAGTGTTTTTTTTTTTTGTTTTTGTTTTTTTT
>NW_022695575.1:0-1123 GCF_011630105.1 Anneissia japonica | reverse complement strand
ATTATATAAATGTATTAATTTTTGCACCACAATTTTATTGGAATGTTATATAAGTATTCACCATGTGCATGTTGTGTAGTGCACTATAGGCTATCCATTTCAAGCCCGTGTTCGTTGACAATTTCTTATTTTAGCAAAATTTCTCACCTAGGCCCATGGGTATTGTATCTAGTCGCCCACTAACATGATTCATTGAGAAAAAGGGACAGGGGCTCCTTAGGTTGCCATGCTATTTCCATGCATCCTGGGGTAGTTATTTTTTTTAATTATTTTTGCCACAATATTCAAGGGGTTGGGGCTTGGCAGCAATTTTCTTTCCGATACCTGGCTGGTTGTGCACCTGTCTGATAACATCCAAATTACGGTGAACGCAAGCTTGTATGTGAACTACTGTTTATCGTAGACACGTCGTCTCCAAATACATCTTTTAAATTATTGAAGATAGGAATGGTGTTTCTTCTAATTTTGGAAAATGTACATAGAGGTAGGTAAACCGGGTATTATGTTGTACAACAGAACTTCAGTTGTACAAGCCTGTTGCCTACATGGATTTCATTGCGGCATTGTTGTGTTGTTGTTCACGCCTGTATTTTTCAGACAGGGTGCTTGCCCTTAAATCGGTTTTCTTTAATTTTGTGTACTAATTAAAATATAGAAATCTTGGCCATAATACAATGGCATTAAACCGGAGTATCCGAGTGAAAATTGAAACAACAGTAACAACATAATAGGGAGCTAAAGGCTTGTCGTTGTGTGATGACATACCGTACAGCGTTGATCGTAGACACATGTTTTTGCAACCTACATTGTACAATGTAACTCCAAATACTCTTTAAATTAAGTAAAATAATTTTAATTAAATTAATAAAGTGTAATATTATTTATATAGTGAATAAAAAATGTGCTTTAATTTAAATATGCGTATAACAATCGCATAGATATACAAATTAATTAAATACAAAGCAGCATAAAGTGATCCTAATGCCATTAATGTCTGTATATTTAATATTTGTATATTATACATTTTAAAGTATTGCATTCCTTCTTCGATATATTATGAGCATTGTTGTTGTTTTTATACACTGAATGTATATATATATAATATATATATATATATGTGTGT
>NW_022695574.1:0-3330 GCF_011630105.1 Anneissia japonica | reverse complement strand
CTCGCATAAATAATTTTGTTCGAAGAACATTTATATGCAGTTGTACTTCGCAGCACTTCACTTGAATTTGCAATTTCTAGTTATTAGTTTCTAACCAGTAATTACATTAAGATGCTTCAAGTTGATTGCATTCTACTTTGATTATGTCAATTCATTAAGTCACATGGCCTAACTGGTTTTACCATGAGATTGTTGATTATTATATTGATTCAGACAGCTAGTGTGCAGATAACTATCACTTTTGGTAGGATTCCTGATCCAGTGTTCTAGGAGAAACAGTTTGAAATTGAATTAAACATCTACTTCACAAGGACATACTGTATCTCCGTGTCATCAATCAGTGCAGTGCATTTTTATGAGCACCTTGTGGCAGTACTTCTAATAATGTATTATGTTAACATACCATAAATATAGTTTTAATCTCATAAATATAGTTTTCATCTAGATGAAAGGTTAGTTATGCTTTCGTTTTCAACACTAAAAAACCCCTTTTTTACTCTGGGATTCTCAATTGTGACTTAACCTTTGTCACCGTCAGTATAATGATCCCACGATGTTAAAGTAATTGAATTACAATGGACAAAAAAATAAGGGTCATGAAAAAAAAGGAAGGAAGGTCATTTTGGAGCATTGATGCTCGGTATCAGAAAATTCCCTTTCCTTGATTGTTGTTCCATGTTGGCTGTCATAAAAAACAATTTATTGCATGTATGTTGTGACATTGGGTTCTCCATAGAATCACGTCAGCCGCTGACCGCCGGCTGCAGTTAAGATGTTTACGTTTTAATCTCTTCGGATTAGCAACCATGGTGGTTAAGATGTTTGCGTTTTAATCTCTTTGGATTTAGCAACCATGGTGGTTAAGATGTTTGCGTTTTAATCTCTTTGGATTTAGCAACCGTGGTGGTTAAGATGCTTGCGTTTTAATCTCTTTGGATTTAGCAACCGTGGTGGTTAAGATGTTTACGTTTTAATCTCTTTCTTTGGATTTAGCAACCATGGTGGTTAAGATGCTTGTGTTTTAATCTCTTTGGATTTAGCAACCATGTGGTTTAAGATGTTTGCGTTTTAATCTCTTTGGATTTAGCAACCATGGTGGTTAAGATGTTTGCGTTTTAATCTCTTTGAATTTAGCAACCATGGTGGTTAAGATTCTTGCGTTTTAATCTCTTTGGCTCAAACATGCCATAGCATAGTTTGTTCCCAGTATTAAAGCAACTCCACTCCTTCATAGACTTGGTTTATACACTGAGCATGGAGAAATCTTGAATCTAACCAACAAACATTTTAACCTACAGAACCGAATATTAGATTACATAATCAATTAAGATTAGCGAAATGGTTTGCGCATACTCAATGGTGTATTGGGGGTAGTTACTTCTGTCGTTTGTTTATGACAATTCACACGAGTTGGCTCCCTTTTGGTTGTTACCTTGTCACTTCTGTGTTTATAACACGAAAATATAATAGGGGCCTAGGCCTATGGGTTGTACAGTATTAAACTTGCGTTATGAGCTAACATTAATTGTTTTCTAATTGTATTCTGTACTTAACCTTGGCTAAACATGAAGGTAAATGGTAGAAATGGCCAGGGAAAATTGACCCCAAAGGTTACCAGAAAAAAATATTTGTGGTCATTAGTAATTTAGTTATATCATTTATTTAATTCACAGGTGGGCAAAGTGCGGTCCGACAGCAATTTTTTTGTGGCCCGCCAAAATGAATTAAAAACCCTGTATGTGCGGCCCACCAAGCAGCATTGGCTAGAAAACACCATGTTTTTAACTGCTTGACACTAATCATATTTAAAAGTAACATTACAACTGAGAATAGAGTGGTGTAAAAGCAGGAGGTTTTATTTAGGAACTACTGTAGGAACATCAAAGTTTTGGTGCGGCCCTCGGTGTTAAATCAAACATTCACTTTGGCCCTTCGACCAAATTTTATGCCCCCCTGAATTAATCCATGATGATCACTACGTAGAGCGAAATACTATGCCTCTGGGGGAAGTCCACAGTGCTAGTTGCCAAGTTTATTGGAAATTTTCATTTCAAATTTGGTAAAAATGGTGTATACTACAGTTTTTTTTCTGTACATATCTGCTTGATTCGTCCAAGTGAGGTTTTCATCAATGATCTCACCAAGATGTTTACAGCTTTTTGCCTTCTTAAGACTTCTATTGTCAATGTTTATGTTAGTATTCATATTAGAAATCTTTTGGTGTGCCCCTATAATCATATACTTTGTGAACAATATAAAATAATAATTTAAAAAAAGTGGTATGTTGTTAAGAATTAATTAAATAAGAAAAAAATATATAATTACTACATGATTTATACGTTTATCTTATTGTTAATCCATTCTGTAAGTGGTGGGTTACCCACTGCTGTGTGTGATGTGAAATAAAATAGAATAAAAATTTGACCTTTTTGAAAAAAACTATTTTATAGGATGTTGGGCCTCTTACCTGCCATGTTGAACAACTTTATTCATTTAGCTTTGATGATCTACACCTGACTGAAGAACAGACATTGCAAGCTACCTTTAGTATGATGATGGAATTTAATTTCTTGGAGAAATTCCACATTTCTAAGGAGGTAAACATTTATTTTTATTAACATGACACCATATTTTGTAAAGGTAAATTTATTAAGCAGAGCTGATCATTACCTGGTACAAGGACAGGCATAA
The DNA here is from genome assembly GCF_011630105.1 of Anneissia japonica. Classification (NCBI taxonomy): domain Eukaryota; kingdom Metazoa; phylum Echinodermata; class Crinoidea; order Comatulida; family Comatulidae; genus Anneissia; species Anneissia japonica. The sequence continues at coordinate 639 of NW_022695574.1, read as the reverse complement.
GTTGGAGAAAAGGAGATTTTGTTGTATCCCGTGTGGCGCCTTGTATGATGACACATACCGCAACAGAGAAAGTGAGGTAATTTTACACAAAAGAATGATAAGTGATATACTTTAATTTGGCATAATTTGAGGCTATATCTCCTATCTATACCAGGGAAGTCTAGCTTTGTACTTTAACTGCAGGGTCAATAGGTTTGTCATATTTATCAATTACTCAAGAAAAATGAAATATTATATTTTGTGATGGTTTATGAAGTTAACATTTATATAAGTAAATATACTCTGATACTGAAAAGCTAGTTTTCCGACCATGGGAACTTGAATATTTGTCAATACATCTACACCAGAAATTTAATGATCAAAGGCATCCTACATAAATATCATTTCAAACAATAAAGCATTTTTTGCGCTTAAAAGTGCATACACTGCATTTATTTTTCAAAATATAGATTTCAATCTCGCTATATTTTTGCTGAAGTTGAGTAAAAAGGCCATACAAAGAAACAAATTTGTTGAAATCAGCAAAAACAGTTTGTAAAATGATAAGAGTGTAAGATGCTTTGACCAAGGACTTTTAACTGTTTCCAGGATAGGAAGCTGGCTGGTTTAAGCCGTCTAACTTGAATTAGCCTTATGTGC
>NW_022695573.1:0-1059 GCF_011630105.1 Anneissia japonica | reverse complement strand
TGATAATACTAGTATTAATAGTACTAACACCATCCCGATGTTCATTTATGTATATCTTCTTCTTCTACCATTACTAATTAACATCAACAATTTGTAAAGGAATAAAGCTAATGTATGATTGCGGAATTCGAATATACTAAGCTACAAATCCACTACTTTTGAGTTTATTTCAAAGTGTTCATGGCTATCCCCATAGGACACTTAGTGACCCCTCTATAGCATATTGACCCTCCTTAGCTACATCCCTTGGCCACCACTTTTCCTAATTACCAGTGCGCTAATAGCATTTTGTCTCCTGCTAACACTCCATTTTACAAACTCTACAGCGTAATGTGTTGCGATAATGTGCCCGTCGCACATTCTGCTGGGTGCTTATACTTCTTTAGTCTACGTAATAAATGTGTAGAAATGGTTTTCCGCATCTTATATATTTAACATAAATTTTCCCAATTTACTTATAGCCATTCCAGATAATTTGGTTTGAGTTGCCATGGTAATAAATGGCTTACAAACACTTAGACCTTTGTAAATGTGATACAGCCATTAGGAAGGAATTCTGCTTTATAACAAATCACATGTGCTCAGCCATTCAACAGAATATTCTCTGATCATCATAATTTTTATGCTAGCATTATCAACCATTAATATCATTATATTAATACTTATTAATTTTATATTATTACTATCACCACCTATTTTTAAATACTACTATCACCATCATCATTGCTAACACAACAATAACAATTATAACTGTACACTACCATCAATTATATTTCTACTATATTTTCAGCCTCAAAATTGTCATTACAATACTTTCATCATTATTCATCATCATCCATACAAGTTTAAAGTACTAGTGCATAATATTTCAACCTTTCCAATGTGACCGTCATTAAAACCCATTCATCCAAATGTGCATTGCATATTTCCTGGTTTTTAAGTAAAATCAAATTAGTTCAATAGTTTTCAATGCCGTGGGAAAACTGACATTATGATCGTTATTAGAAAACTGCTATCTGTGTACAACTGAACACCTGATGTGTCATTTCTAGGGTCAAG
>NW_022695572.1:0-851 GCF_011630105.1 Anneissia japonica | reverse complement strand
TATATATAGGCCTATATACACATACATATATATTTATACATATATAATATTATATATAATTTATACATATGTATTTACATTACACATGAAATCATATAGTCCTAACAAATATATATTTTACTATCCATTTATTTTTGTATTTTATAAACATGATCAGCAGCCAGCATACACATACATATATATTTATACATATATAATATTATATATAATTTATACATATGTATTTACATTACACATTAAATCATATAGGCCTAACAAATATATATTTTACTATCCATTTATTTTTGTATTTTATAAACATGATCAGCAGCCAGCGCAGGTGATTCAAAGTTACAGGTTTCATGAAGTAGGTGACGTGAAATGGTGAAATGCGCTCCAGCGCACGTGTTTGTACCTACAAATAGCTAGTCATCTATTTAAGCATCTGACCTACTTCTGTCTTGGCAGTAATGCATCAAAAATGAAAATAAAACAAACACGAAATCACAAACCTTGTGTCAGCTTCCATGGGAATCAATTTGTGGAAACGTTTCTTTCCACAAATCTAGTTATGCAACTAAAGAAATAGGCATAGCAAGTTGAGTGATTTCTCGGGCTTATGAATATAAAAGAAGCGTGAAACCGCTTTTAAAATGTACAGCATGCAGTTATAAATTTATTGATAATTTTATATGGAAAATATAAATATGAAAACACATATTTTCTTTATAATATTATTATAAACATGATCAGAAAATATGGTAAATGGAAACGTAACAGACAAGAACAAAAAAAACGTATGCGAAACTAATCTATTGACTATACTTATTCCATAAATCTTTATTTTATTCAAGCAGAATAAAAATTATATC
>NW_022695571.1:0-682 GCF_011630105.1 Anneissia japonica | reverse complement strand
ATTTGTGTCCGCGACCCGACGACGGACGTCGAGTACGCGGACGTGGAGTACACAGACGTGGAGTAAACAGACGTGGAGTACACGGACGGACTTCAAGTAGACGGACGTGGAGTAGACTTACGGATGTCGAGTACACACTTGCGTCCGCGACCCGCCGACCGACCTCGTGTACGCGGACGTCGAGTAGACGAAAGTCGAGTACATGGACTATTTCAAATTTGAAAAAAATTTTTTCTGAAACTGGAAATAATTTGTGTCCACCACCCGGCGACGGACGTGGAGTACGCGCACATCGAGTAGACGAAAGTCGAGTACATGGACTATTTCAAATTTTTAAAAAATTTTCTGAAACTGGAAATAATTTGTGTCCGCGACCCGACGACGGACGTTGAGTACGCGGACGTGGAGTACACGGTCGGATTCAAGTAGACGGACGTGGAGTAGACGTACAGATGTCGAGTACACACTCGCGTCCGCGACCCGCCGACCGACCTCGTGTACGCGGACGTCGAGTACGCTGACCTCGAGTACGCGGACGTCGAGTAGACGAAAGTCGAGTACATAGACTATTTCAAATTTGAAAAAAATTTTCTGAAACTTGAAATAATTTGTGTTCCCGACCTGCCGACGGACGTGGAGTACGCGGACGTGGAGTACAGGGACGGACGTGGAGTACACGGAC
>NW_022695570.1:0-1235 GCF_011630105.1 Anneissia japonica | reverse complement strand
CTTACCACTAATAATCAAAGGGACGTGGCTTTAACGGAAAGTCCATTACATCACACTCATAATAGAATAATGGGGATTATAAAATAGGTACAGTAATTTGTTGTAGATGAATTACTGATTGGATGGATCAAAATAATCAGCATTTCTTTAAAAAAATTTTAATTGAAAAATGTATACAAATTTCAGCAAATCTTTTAATATACCTAAGTTACTTCGTTACGTCTGGGCTGATTAGGGAGCGATGGGACACAGCAATTATAAAAAATTATGATTGATGATGATGAGGATGACGCTAATGAAGGGAGGGGGAACCCTCAATGATTAAGTGAGGGGCGCCACCTCGCAAAATAAGGTGTTATGAGGTGATTTTTTTTAATTTTTATCACTTGAGTGTTATTTTGTTGCTTCGAACATTTTCAATGGGGGAGGGGGAGGCACTGAACTTCAGGAAAGTGAGAGGCGCTAGCGTACGAATACTTGATAGAAAGTGGCTGATATATTTAATCGTTTTGTTTTGGGGGTTTTTTACACCATATTTATAAAAGGTGACCCTTCCAGCGTATCCTAGAAGGTCGGCTGTTATTCAGGGGCCCTCTTTAAATAAATAAAATAAAGTGATGCTTTTATCAGCGAGGTCTTTTTTATGAGGCTTAGGGAGTGGAGTTGATTTTAGTCTTGAGAAATGTCCTGCTGTCAAAGGAATTAAACCGAGGACCCTGGGATTAGAAGGCAACCATTTTAACCACTAAGCTCAGTCATCTCCACTTTACTAATTATCTAGTGTTAAATCAACAGCTGCGTATGATAGATTTCAGCACCTCAGATCGCTATGTTTAATGTGACATTATATTGATTCAGTTTTGTGTTTATCGGATTTCAGCCTTTCGAATGAAAAAAAATCATCAACATGTCAGTAATTATTTATTTGTTTTATTTAACTGCTAAGATGTGTATGTGTGAGCATTCCGAAGACTGTGTTGTGATTATTATATTCATAAATTTTCTCATTTTAGTTCACGAAAACCATGGCAGATGTTTCAGGAAGGGATCACGAATGACTACATGTACAGTGCAGACGCCCCCTATATGGAAGATCTGCTAGATTCCTTATCCAGTAATGAAATTCGTAGGACGCATATGTTTAAAGGTGGAAGCCAAGTTAAACTCTTCTTTGAGTTTTCTGATGGGAATACTGCCCTTGTTAAACCTATGAGGTTAAAATCATTTTTTGTTAT
>NW_022695569.1:0-1250 GCF_011630105.1 Anneissia japonica | reverse complement strand
ATGAAAATTCAAAAACAATAACTAAAAAACGAAGTTAAAACAGGAGCGATTAAAAGTGCCTTACGTCGCCGATGAACAGCGCCGATATTTCTATTGGAAAGATAATTTATATGCATTGATGAGAATCAAATATGAACTGATTAGAATCAAATCATCATCATCAGTTGGCTGTGGAGCAGGCGACCACAAGTTTTTTCCAGTTTTTGTGATCTTGGGCCATTGAGATAATTTGGTGTGGCTGCAGCATTCCTCAGGATCACCCTAATTGGCGCTGGATATAATGTAAAAACAGAATGCGCTGGCGACCAGGTTTCCTCTTTCCATACGATGGAATATACAAGGCGTATTCTTTCGCAGGCTCATTAACTGGAAGGTGAAGTATATGGCCCAGAAACTTGAGCTGACGTGTTCCTACTTTGACAATAAGAGGACTTGTATCAGTCAGGTTGTATATGATTGAATTTGGAATCTTGTCTATTCGCTTGATGTTCAGCATGATTCTGAAGCAAGATGTTGCAAAAGCGTTAATTTTGCTTTCCATATCCTTGGAGATAATCCAAGACTCACAGCCATATAAGAGAACCGTGACGCAAGTTGTCTTAAACAGCTTTACTTTGGTGGCGATAGGCGAGGATGTACTTCTCCGGAGATGTTCAAGTTTCCAAAATGCAGACCAAGACAGAGCTCTGCGACGTTTCAAATCTGCAGCACTGAATTCCATCCTAGATCCCAGATATTTGAATTCAGATACATGGTTGATTGTATTTCCATGAACATCAAGTGCCGGCTGTCAGTTGCAATTTGTGGTCATGTACTGTTTTCGGAGCACTAATAACTAGACCTAACCCTGCTGTAGCTGCTGCAGATTTGGAGATCTGTGACTGGGCCTGTGCCATTGAGGACGCAAGGAGGACGATGTCATCGGCAAGGTCCAGGTCATTTAATTAACATTTTAGCTGGGTATCGCCTTGATCTGCGTGGATGGGTTATGATACCAGATTCGGCTCTACTTGATTTTAATAAAAGGTAATCCACTAAAATAATGAACAAAAAAGGGGCTAAGACATCAATCAATCTTCAATCTTTCTTTATGTTCCATCGTCAATAAAACAACAAATAAAGATGGAGGAAATACAACAAAGGCAAAGCCTGACAATGTGTTGTATCACCTTAACAAAAAGACAATCATAAGCAATATAAAATATTAAAAAAACATTTAAAATACACAAAAATCAAAACAAATTACATTA
>NW_022695568.1:0-1914 GCF_011630105.1 Anneissia japonica | reverse complement strand
ACAGCCTAGCCTAGGCCTATAGGCTAGGCCTAGACCCTAGGTAGAGGGCTGCTTCAGCCGAACCTAATCTCGCCGCGGTAGAAAGTTTCACTAGGTAGGCCTAGCCTTAGCTAGGCTAGTTAATATAATAATTCATAAATATATTTTTCAATAGTGATCATATTCCACTACTTACGTAGATGAATCGATATTTGCCATGGCTTGAAAGATGGGTACGGCCTAGTTTTAAGGAGAAAATGTTCTGCAGCGCTAACTAAATTCGTCCTGCAAATAAATTGTCGTCTGAGTGGAAAGAAAAAATTGCGCCAGTTCACTGTCCAACGACGGTGACGGCTCTTATATCGTCGTCGTGTCGACGATCTGCTGGAGGATATCAGCCAATCAACAACGTTTATCAGCTGAAGCTGAACTTTTAGCCAATGAGTGTGCGTCTGTCCGTCCGAGGGAGGAGGAACGCCCACATCCGTGATGTACGGCGGCGCCCTATTAAAATAAATAAAAAAAGTACAACAGTACAGTAAAAATTTTCGATCGATTAAAAGAATACTGTATTTTAGTAATCTATAATAACCCGCTACTCTAATTATCCCATTAGGATTGCTACCGGTATTGGAATACCAAGTTTTTTTTATGGATCTGATTATGATGGTCTAAGATCATGACAACATATAAATAAAAATAACAATCATAAGATTTAGGCCTATCTGTAGGCCTACAAGATTGAGATAGATAGATATCCTAATTTTGGTTGGATATCAGTATATGTGTCTTGTTGTCCTACTTTCCCGTTGTGCTTTATTTTGTCAAAAATGGACTATGGAATTCTTTCCATGTTATTCTACTTCGTATTTTTATTTTCTTATTGTCATTTATTTACCCAGGATAAAATCACATTCAATGAAGAAAGCTTACAACTACAAAGAGATAATAAACTTAACTACACAGAGGTGAATCCAGGATTTTTTTCTGGGTGGGTCGTGATCATAATTTTGTGGACCCTTTCAATGGGAGACAGGAAAATCAATTACAGCACCACCAGCTTGAAGCGGATGGCAGGCTCAGTTTCAGAATTGCTGGAATTGAGATAGATTAATTACGTCACGCAATTGGCAAGGTCTTTGGACTCATTGCTGGTACCTCATCAACGAAAAGGCCCTAGAAAAAAATGTGGACCTTTGAAAATTTTGGGGGTTGTACGACCTTCCAGACGCCCCCCCCCACCCCCTTGCATCCATGGTACATTGTTAGTATAAACTGTCTTCTTGTCTTCTTGTTTAATTTTTTACTCAGCCATTCGTCACGTCCTTGTAATCATGCATCAATCCTTAATCTATACCACTCCTGATGTATTTTTTACTTTAAATGTCTCAACCTAACTCATTACTCTATTTATATGCTAAATGTGCATCCAAGAATGCTAATACAAGCATATAGCAATACTTCAATCAATCAATCAACATAGATATCCACAGCAGGATGCAATTACTCAAAGTGAGAATATTAAGGTGAATTAATCATCATCAAGCACTCAACATGAATCTATACATGTTTAATTACAGTAATTACATTTATGTTGATTTTGTACCATGTTTTCCTTTACATTAAAAATTATCGTTCTGCGTCAGTTTTGTTCTATTTTCTACCCATTATGTAAATTAAACGAAAAGAATGTAAACTTTCATCGTTTTCTAATTGTATGACTGCACAATTTTGCTTTTCAGTTGGCGTTCCATTAATAGGGACCTCTTTTTGGGAGACACTAAAGGAGAACCTTTCAGGCTTCAGGTTTATTTATGTTTACTCTTGCAATTTAAATACTGGACTTAACTTAAGAGGGGTACAGCAAGTGACAGGGCCAATACAACTTTATAAAGGAACTTTCGTTGACAAAATATGTTTATAACATAGGCCCTA
>NW_022695567.1:0-656 GCF_011630105.1 Anneissia japonica | reverse complement strand
AACATAGGAAATAGCAAGAGTGATTACAATAGTTCCTATTGCATTACATGCATAGGAACTAAAAACCCTACCACAGTGAACAGGTTTTTCCAGAGCCCCTTCATTAATTGCTTTACTAGATAATATTCAATGGACAATATAACTAATAAAAGTACTTATTGGGTTTAACATGAGAAGTTATGGCTATGATTATGGTGGAGACTACGATGATGATGATTTTATGATGACGATGGTGATGATGATATATTTCAATTTAACGGAACACATTCTAAGTTACTTGTTTAATAAATATTCAATATTTGGTTTGTTACTAAAATTAATTGCTACTTTCACATCCCTGTTTTGATTATATTTACTACAGTAAAGATTAGAGCAAATACAGAATCATGTCCCCACCCAAATCAAAATTTTGGAGCGTCAAAAAACACTTACTACAGTACTTGTATTTGCAATTTTTTTTTAAACCAATCATTTTTCCATCAATCCACCAATCTGAAAGATTGTTGTCAAAGCTTGTAGAGGTGGAAATATCAAAGTATACATGCCAGAGATTCATTTTGCTTTCTTTTTTTATAACTAACAATTTAAAAAAAAAAAAAAAAAAAAAAATTAATTCTGGATGTAGGGCCTACGACTTTATTATCCTACAGTAAGAC
>NW_022695566.1:0-993 GCF_011630105.1 Anneissia japonica | reverse complement strand
TATACTCAATATCATTTATGTGCCTGTCTGCTAATACCAGGAATGAAATATATCTTGATGACACGTAATTTCGAAGTCTAATGCTCTTTCTTGGTATCAAGTTTATGTTCAAATATGGAGTTATATATTTTATAATAGAGTATATGACATATGACTGGCACAAAATTTGTTATAATTGTTTTGGTTTTGTGTTAATATGTGCAGTACACCGAAAGCTAAACCAATATCTCTCAAAGTGTTATGTTATTTAGCTAATAATAACATATAGAATGGCAGTGTAGTAACACCTTACAGAGAGCAAAATTTCTCGCTCTTAAGTTCTTCTAAAACATATTTTGTTGCTATCTAGGAAAGTTTAAATCTATTGTCATTATCCATACAACTTAATTTCTTAATACGTATTGGTAATTTTTTGACAAATTGTCTACCGCCTCAGCGATGTGTTTTTGTGTTTCATCTTATGAGTTTACGATACTGGTCTTCTCCAAGTAGTCAACATGGCTGCCATCGATTAAACCAGCTGCGTTGTTGCCTGCGAACCAACATGGCTGCTTCTGCGAAAGTGCGGGTACCATGCGATATTGCTTAGTGACGGGCACTTCACGAGATTTTACATTTAGCGTAGCACTGACGTCGAATTGGTCACTGACCCGGATGCTCCCACTGTCAACCGACATTTTGCTGTCTTGAAATTGTCCTACGGATGAAATTATTATCAATATTAGAAAATTTATTGGCTTTATAGGTTTTTTTTTCTAAAAATGAATCCAACTTGATACAAATATTTTACGAGATATTTAAGAACAAATAATCATAAGGCACCATGGGTGTTATTATTATTAAGAATTAGGGGTATTCAGGTGTTATACTAAATGAATATTTTTAGGCCTATCCTTATAACAGGTAGGTATTTTTAATGTCCGTATAGATTGGAATAATATGAACAAATATACATAGGATGAGATGTTGTTATAGTTTATATATATATATATA
>NW_022695565.1:0-1834 GCF_011630105.1 Anneissia japonica | reverse complement strand
TAAACTTAGCTCTACTACATATGGTACGGTATCTTGTCTATATCTATGCTGGACAATCCACATAAAATTTGTTTTATTTATATTAACTTTAGTACCAGGTATGCTTTCAAACACATTTAACGTTTCAAAAACTTCATACATAGACTGTTTTGAGCCATTGGTAAATATAACAGTGTCATCAGCGTATTGTTAAAGTTTACTCATGATCAAAAAATGTTAATACTTTCAATTAGGACATTGTGACGTATCATCGTACCTAATATTTCCTTGTCTACAACCCCTATTAATATTGAAGGATGCTGATATAAACCCGTGTATTAATATTGTTAAACATTTAACCTATTTAATGAATGACTGACCAAACTTGTATTGTTCTGAAAGTTTGTATATAAATACATGACACGCTGTCAAAGGCCTTTTCGAAATTAATGGATATTAACAAACCGGGGATATTTTGACTTTGTGAAGTGTTCAAAACATAATTTTAAGCATTCAATTAGAGTAACCGTAGTACTTAATGTTTTTATTACACACAATAAAATACACACACGATACACACTACGAAGCATTATAGTAGAGTAATACAGGAATTTCCACAAGTAGGTCTACCTTAAATTACCAAACATTAATTTATTTTCATTATTTTTCTGATGATGTTATGTTTACAGAATAGAGTTGGATGCATGTAAATATATTTTTGATATACGTTTTTAACACCTGTATTAAGTTTGGTATTGTACCTAAATGCTTTCAGGATTCTTAAAAAAATTACACACACAATGCAATACACACACGATACACACTACGAAGCATTATAGAGTAATACAAGAATTTGTATTTAAAAATTTTCAGTTTTGATGTTAAATACCGTATGCATTTTAAGCCATATTTTAAGAATAATTTTTGTATTGATCATAGAATCTGTAACAGTATTAAGTCCTTATTATTTATTAATGATTTAGATAATATTTATTGATTATTATTGTCTTTTTTAACTTTTTGCCTTTACGTTGTACTGTATTTCATTCATGTCGTACAAACTTGCTTCTCATTCGGGCGGTTTATAAAAATAAATAAATAAATAATGATATAATCTGGTCTTAAATCTTTAAAGTAAAGAAAAAGATCTTAACATTTGTTGACTTTACATTTTAATACGTGTATTGTGTTAATATGTGGTCAAATAAAAGTCCAGCTTCAACCTCCGTGGACTGAGATGGGCTCGGCCCTCTTAGTCATTGGCCCATCAGAAAAATATATTATATTTCCCCCTCTGATCAGCTAGATACGTGGCTGATATACTTTGTTGGGCATTTGATATTACATATGCTAAGTCAATATATTATTGTCATCATGACGCTGTATCAGTGTCATCCGTTGTTGTTTTAAAATGTGAATGATATCTATATTTTGGACGCCAATATACTATATGTTTGTTTTTTTTTAATTTGAATAGAAAGGTTCATATTGAATTTTATTTTGTTTTCAGAATATGCCGTTGCATTTCAAGAAACGTCCTAGGGTTGTACGCGGTAAGATACTTTGTAATACACACAGTTGTTTCGATTTGCACTCCCATCCATAAATCATTCAATTTCTTGCCTTAATGTAAAGATTATATAACGTATATGGCAAGACCTACCTAATAAAAAAATTAAGGCCCATTAACAAACTTTAAAAACAAAAGAAAAATAAATTCGTCTTCTAATAAAAATATCAATTGAAGATGGGATTATCTTTGTGAAGAATAGTTACTATACATCGATGCGATCAAAACCCAAGTTTCCTTACTTTACGGATCATAAAAAATTCATATTTAGTATAATTGAAAATA
>NW_022695564.1:0-1413 GCF_011630105.1 Anneissia japonica | reverse complement strand
TATATATATATACATATGTATATATAAGCCTTTATATATATAATAATAATAATAATATGTCGTTCTTATATAGCGCTTCATGCCTTTACAAATCCTCTAAGCGCTTCACATTACTACCCCGGTCACTGGATCAAACACATATGGAACACATTGAACACCCAATTAAATTATTAAATTAAATACTATTATTATTCCATAATATTGCAGCTAGTAACCAGCGCAGTTGTGTTGGAACCAACCAGGTACCCACTTGTACTCCTGCTTATATATATATATAAGCCTTTTTATATTTATATAATATATATATATATATAGTGTATAGGCCTATATATATACAGTATCGAGTATATACATATACATATATATATATATATATAATATATATATATATATATATATGCCTATTTATATAAGGGGTATGTGAATGACACGTAAGTTGTGCAGTTTGTTTTTTTATTGTTTTCACAGGGAAAATTGGACAAAGAGTATACGCTTCTAGATGACGCTGACAAATTAAAGACCATTTATGAAAGTGAAGACAATCCAAAAAGGCGGAAAGGTTGAACACAATATTCTTGTATTGTTAATTTACACGTTTACCTCAACAATAGTAAACTAAAGAAAATACTTATTACATTCCTTTTTCATGAATGAAGCTTAATGTTTTATGTTACAGATTTAATTCGTAAGCCATCATGGAAAAAGAAATCGTCTGTGAAAAGATGTGAAGACTGTAAGAACAAGTTCGAATTGTTTCATAAGAGATGGCGGTGTCTGCTTTGTGGGCAAGTGTTATGCAAACCGTGTGTAAAGTATATTTCGTCATATATATTAAGTAAGTAGGACGGTAGTTTCATTCCAACTGGTTTAATACGTTGAGCTTAGTAGTACAGTATGCCGTATGCTTCAATTCCAATGGCGCCGTTTATTTGATGAATCCTAAAGCTGGCAAAACATGACATACCAAAATCCATGATAAGAATATTGGAAATTTTGAAGGCAGGTGCTGGGCAGGGGTGGCGCCAGGATTTGCCCGACGGGGGAGCTGAGGTCCCCGACGGGGGGTGGGGGTGGGCCAATGCCCCGACGAGGGGTCAGATTTCCCCGACGAAACCAAAGTGGGCATGGTCGAGCTTCGATTAAAAGGTTACGAAAGTGGTCCTGGGGGCGAAGCCCCCGGAAATTTTGACAATTTAGGGGTTTCGAAGGCTTATTTATTCGATTTTAGAGTCCAATAATATGTAAAAAATACATATATTTTTTTTTTCTCCCCGACGAATTGTGCTTTTTCTCCCGATGGGGGGGGGGGGAGCTCTCCCCGACGAAGACGATTCAAGCAATTGAGATGTTCTCAATCAACATTATTGGAAATGAATGAGGCATTAGTACCATCGATCCAGGCTCTCACAAGGT
>NW_022695563.1:0-676 GCF_011630105.1 Anneissia japonica | reverse complement strand
ATATAATGGTCAAACTTGATTTTCACAGTTTTTTCCTGAAATTCAATACCAGATCAAATACTGTTTCATTAACATCTCAAACCCACTATTGGTTTACTGATGACGACATCACATGCACATTATGTACAAAGGGAGAAGAGGATATGGCACTTGTTTATCTCAGGAAATCTTGAAATCAAGCTGTGAATGGCATTGGGTAACATTGGATAAGTACTGCAAAGCATATATTAAGAGTGTGGCGATCACATACCCTACTTTTAAGAACAATCTGAGTCAGAATATACAGCATTGCATGATTTTAATCTTAAGTCTTATTCTTAGCAAATTCAAACCATTTTAAACACCCTATATATATAATCTTTCTAAATGTCTATTATTTAATAAATTTAATACATTTTCTTGATGTTTCATGTTTTTTTCTTTAAAAATCTGTAGTGTGCAAAAGACAATTTTTTTATGTTTCTTAAACGTATATTGGACAAAATAAATGATGTGGATAGCAGCGTATTTTACCAATTTAATGTACAGTTTCTAATAAATTTTAAAGTCGTCTTAATCAAAATTTTAATCTTCTTGCACAGTTTACCTGTTCCTGTTTTACTTGTATTTTTAAAAATTTGAATGGTGTTAAATGCTTAGTTTAAAATTAATTGATTTTAAATTTCTTTGTACATTT
>NW_022695562.1:0-600 GCF_011630105.1 Anneissia japonica | reverse complement strand
TCACTCAGAATTTGTCCTCTTTCACAAATTCAAAAAATCCCCCATATGCTGTTGTTGTCTGTTACATGAACATGTTTAATTTAATTTTATTAGAAGCCATATTATTTACACTTATACATGGTGTAGAGGGCACCAGGAACATATTCAGGATTTGTTATCTTAAGTGTAAAAAAAAATCAAAAATCTATATTTTAGTTAGTTATTACAGTACTTGTTCACAAAACACTGCAATTCTGTCAATTCCAATTCCAGAATAGAGGCTTGGGTCAATGCATATAAGCCCCCCCCCCCCCACCTTGAAAACGATATCACATCTCAAATATGGTGCAAATTTTCATGGGTGGCTGGCCCATGCTTGATTTTCTGGTTTGAAACTACAGTATTGAGTTTTTAAGGAAACAATGTTATCAGGAAGGAATTCTAAAGAATAATTGCCTTTTGACTGTTATTGCTTATTTGTTGTAGTAATACTTTTAAGCATCTTGATGACTATCAAAATTCCTACATGGTTCCCTAGAAAACTATCTAAAAAAATTTACAGGCCATTTCTGATGATCAATTTTTTCAGCCTCAAAAAAAACCTACCCATAACATTATTTT
>NW_022695561.1:0-1166 GCF_011630105.1 Anneissia japonica | reverse complement strand
ATGGAGCCCGCGCGATATAGAATTAATATAGGCCTACTATAAAAATAATAATTTAGAAAAAAAACCCTTTAATTTACTAAAGTTCCGCATCACACGTCTTGTTCTTATTTATTTCCTCATTTTTATATTCATGCAATTCTCTCATATCGCTTTAGTTATCTTGTGAAATTTGTAACATTTGGTCTTTCTATAAATAGGATTTGGCTGTGAGCAATCAAATGAAATGAGGATAATAGTGGAACTGCTGAAAATGGATAGGATAGGAGTATTTCGGTGTGAATCACAACGAGGATAGCTCACTAAGTCCGAAGACGAGTCCAGTGGGGTCCTTCTGGTTGTGACTTGGGCAGTACACCGGGAGACTCCACTCTCTTCCGATGGACCAATGCTTAAACATCTTATCCAGAAAGACGGCGCGCTATCGTAACTTGCATTTCAGCCCTCCAGCTGAAACATAAGTTCTGAGAGCAGTGATGGGGATAAACCGGGGACCTCGAGTGGCTACCACCAGAGCCAACTGAGCTAAGCTGCTATCTCTAAAGTAACACGTTTGTAATCATACGTTTAAAAAACATTAGACATAGCATTATTGAGTCTAAAACCGTTTGGCCCTCTATAGTTTGAAAAGTTTCTATCGCTTGGCAACTTCTAATTGTTGGAAATTTGTGACTGTTGCTCTTTCAAGTTTGGTGAGTTTAAATTTATAAGTAATTATTACTAAAAATTTTGCAATAATGTTACAATATCATATATTTATATTGTTGGAAAGTTGTGACAGTGTTGCTCTTTCAAGTTTGGTGAGTTTAAATTTATTTATATTTGTAACTAATTATTACTAAAAATTGGGCGCTAATGTTACAATATTATATAGGCCTAATAATATTATAACTAGGCTAGGTTCAAAGAAGTTTTTTTGTGAGTTTATTTAGGCTACAGCCCATGATACCCTTCTTCACAGCATCAGGCCATAACAATTATGTCTTAACACTTATTTTTGCAGGATGTCTTTTACCTAAAGGATATAAATCCTACATTATATGAGCGTGTAGTTGAATTTGGCCATTTTTTCATCAGACGTTCGGATCTTATAATTGAGCAACTTTTAATGAAGTCCCTCAAACTAAACCAAATCAAACCAATATCAATTAATTTCAAAATATTATAAT
>NW_022695560.1:0-1220 GCF_011630105.1 Anneissia japonica | reverse complement strand
GCTTGTGGGTGCGGTACACCCCATCCCCTCCTAGGTCATCTAAGCTCTGTAAAAATACATATCAACATTAAGTGAATACTGTTTATTGCATAATTATTGTATAATTAATGTAGTGAAAGCAGACTATTGATAAGTAGCATCAGAAATTTTGATTTTTTTTATATATAATGCAAAAAAAGCCCCTATGCGCCCGGTCATTGAGCTCTTTGAGTTTGATATCTTGATAGAGAGAAAAAAAATGAAGTAGCCTAATAAAACTAAACCCACTCCTTAAACTAAAGCATGCTTGGCTATTGGCTTTGAGACTATGCACCGTAGGACGGTCGTATGACTCTTGCACGGCAAATCAAACTCCACTCTCTGTGAGCGCTAGATAACGCGACACCATCTGCTGATTGTCGGCGGCAGTCCGAAGGGATCGTGATTGAAAATGATTCGTTGCGCGTGTGTCGTCATGTTGCGATCTTCATAGAATCACGTTGGCCAACGACTGTCGGGCAGAGTGAATGCTGTAGCTTAAGAGCTCTCCGATATACGGTGTTAAATGGTTTTGAGGTTAAAGTATTTTATTGTTATTATTATTATTATCAACATCACCATCAAATGTATTGCACTTTTTAACCTTTTTAAAACAATTATGGCAATGTGTCAGTTTCTTACTTGAAGTATTTTATTACTTAATTTTCCCACTTAATTTTAAAATTTTAATTTTTAAATTTTTAACTTTCATTTTAATGACTGTTATCCGTTTTGAAGTCTTATTGTTGTTCCTTATTTTATTTGTATTTTATGTCTTGTATATAATATATATATTTATTTTACGTTGGAATTACTGACTCCTGAGTCATAGTGACTTCTGTCGCTTTAGTTTTTCCTGACAATTTTGTTTGTTTGTTTGTTCTATTCAATCAAAATCAATAATATCATGTACAAATTAAAGTACCGTACACGGAAATCAAATGGATTTGATTCAGATTATTTCTACAGTTTTAAAAAAAACTTGCCTCGAGATTACCCTTGCAAAGTACAACAATAATAATTATTATAAAAATAATAATAATAATAATAATAATAATAATAATAAATTAATAATTAAGAAAACAAATTAAAAAACAAAAGTAAACAATAACAGTGACAGTATCTATAATGGTAATAAAAGAAATAAGATTCAAAAGGTTTCTTCTATGAATGGAATGATCTAATGGAAGCACAAAGTGCTG
>NW_022695559.1:0-735 GCF_011630105.1 Anneissia japonica | reverse complement strand
TTCCTTTCTGTTGAAAGTTCGTTAAAATGTCTACCAATTTTCAGACTCCATTTCATGAACTCGCGTCGTAAACAAAGTTAAAGTTCAAAGTTCGGCAGTCGCGTCTGGGTGAGTCAATCGGCTGAGGCTATCGGCACTGCCGCAGTGCGAAAAAAAGCTGCTGTTTTCTATCGGCACTGCCGCAGTGCCAAAAAGCTGCTGTTTTCTATCGGCACTGCCGCAGTGCCAAAAAGCTGCTGTTTTCTATCTGCACTGCCACAGTGCGAAAAAAAGCTGTTATTTTCTATCGGCATTATTGCCGCAGTGCGAAAAACACACTGCCACCGCCACTCGAAAAGCTGCTGTTTAATTATCAAATGGATGTTTTTATCTATAGATTATGGTATCGATAATTGGTTAGGTCTAGCCTAGCCTATAATATTGTTAACATTATATTATATATGTTTTACAATTAAATTATAATTATTTCTAATTATTAAATATATACATAGCCTATATCTAGGCCCATACATAAAACAAAAAATAAAACAACAAACATTTAAAATAAAATAGTAGTAATAATAATAATATTAATAATATAATAATAACAGTGCTCGAAATGAATAAAAATTGTTTAATTAATGAGATGAATCAGCTTATATTAAACCAACTTGCGTCTATGCAAAACCTGTTTTTTTTTTAAATAAAGGTGTTATCTATTTTATTCTGCTGTTTTAAAAAAGAATCTTTATTTTC
>NW_022695558.1:0-1316 GCF_011630105.1 Anneissia japonica | reverse complement strand
ACAAACAAAGCATACATAAGGTAGCAGTCAGTTAAGTATACTAAGAATGACCGACAGACAAACCAGGAAACTTACCCGCCATACTCCTAGACCAGAGACTTTTTAAGATTAAAGTTGAAAGAGTTGAGATTAGGTAAGGATTCAAAGGAAGTTTTTAAGGAATTCCATAATTTTGGACTAGTGTCAAATATGGATTTTTTTTTTTTTAGAGGAGGATGTATATTTTTTAAATAAAATACTTTTAGCAAATCTAGTATTATGATCATGTTACGGTCAGACTTGTTTTGGCAATTGATTATAAATATGTGGGGGTAACATAGTTTTGTAATTTATGCAAATTAAATACATTTAGAACATGCGGAAAGTAATGTTTTAATGTATTCATAACACCAATGTTTTTTTGATATAATATTTGTAATACTATTAAGATGGGATTGCCAAGATAATTTGAATTCTAATGTAATGCCAAGGAATTTTGTGTCCGAGCATTTATAAAGGTTTCTATTCTTCAGAATCAGTACTATATACTATTCAACCAGCGAGCGTATTTTTTGCATTACAGAATGGTTACGTTTTTTATCGGAAGGGCGTCATATCATGCGAGAGGCCCTCTCGCGGCAGTGTGTGAACTGCCTATGTTGTTAATAATACTTACAGGTAATAATGGGGTGGGGGCGGGGGCTGCTTGCGATGCCAATTTCGACTTGCAGAAGACGGCTTTTTCTAAACATTATATATATTTATCTAATATGTAACTTTTATACGAGTATATTTACGAGTATTATTTTATTTATTTTTTGCACACATTACATTTTGTAGTGTTAGTGAAGACGATTATATACTATTTAGGTAAAATATATTCTTATGTGTATAAGCCTATGCAGGGGGCGTATCCAGAAATGTCAGAAAAAAGCGGGGCCAGAAGTGGGGCCTGGCCCGAAAGTGGGGCTGATGGAGACAACGCTACCCTAGAGCGTCCGGCGACATGCCCCCAGGAAATGTTTGTTTTCAAGACGCCCGAAAATAACCTACCTCTGAGGCGTTTTGGGCGATCAATTTTTTTTTTCTTTCCCTAAACCTTCCCCTGCTATGTTTGCATAAATTTGCCTGTATGTCCTATCTGCTGCTGATTAAAATTTATTTCTTAATGGCTTGTTTATACAATGTAGGCCTATCTAAACATTTATCAATAACGAAATTTCACTTGCATTTAAAACAGTCCTATTTTATTATATCGAAATACATTCATATAGGGAGAAAACTAATACAATACAGTACTGCACTGAGGTGGATGCAGGGGTGCAAATGCATTAAGA
>NW_022695557.1:0-1567 GCF_011630105.1 Anneissia japonica | reverse complement strand
AGTGTTCGAATAAAGGACATAGTAATACATCGTGTAGCATAGCTCTCAAAGAATGTAGTCCTGTAAATAAATGAATAAAGAAATTGTGTAATAAAAATGCCTCTTGCGGGACACGAACCTGCGACCTCTCCCTGACAAGGCGAGCGTCATAACCATTAGACAACGGAGGCTTCATGGTTGAACAGATTTAAATACCACCAGATACACTCCATTACACAATAAGTACGGCTAGAAACAAATAGTTGTGTCAATGTAAAATTATATATATAAATCATCGAAGAAAGGTAAACACTGTATTTACCTTTCTTTGATGATTTATATATATAATTTAACAGGGTTAACGGCTATCTTGATAGTTTCTGATTCATGCACATACTAATAGGCCTAGATCATTAAATATTATTAACGTAAAATATAACTGATTAGTTATACTATGGAAATCCAAGGTTTCATGATTGTACAGGCGGTCCTATCTCATTATAGGTTCACGATACTATAGGACTATGACATTGAGAATTTGGATTTTGGACACTATCGACACATCATACTACTAGCACTAATGGATACCTCGACATTATGTGGTGGTCGTATTATTGTGAAGATTGTTTAGGTATAAGTTACGTCATACCTAATACTTTTTCTATGAAAGGCTTATTATGTAAAATCTGAGTAAGAATATTAAATGTCGCTGTTTTCGTTATTTTGTCGAACTAAGGAGAGCATGAAAATATATTTTTTAAAAGTTAAGAGTATAAACCGATACCTGATACCCCTCCGCTCAACACTCTATATCAGCCAACATTTTTTTTATTATTGTATTTGAAGAGTTAATATGAATGAACGTGTACCAAAAGGCTAGCCACATCTAATAGTTTTGCCGATACTTGAGAACAGAGTTACAGATAAGATTGTTCAAAACCAATCTGCCTTGGTTTTTCAAATCTACAATTCAGTGATAAAAATGTCTTGAACACGCAGTTTGCAAAAATGGACAAAACTTAATCCGAGTAAATCGACCTCCTACAAGGCAATTTTCATCTGCCCTGTCAATTGACAACGTTTTTAAACAAAAGCACACTCGATAGTCGAATTCGTCCTTCCGTCTGATAATGGTTTTACAATTGTTGGGAGCGTTCGACGTTATTAAACACTCAATAACAGTAATAGTAATACTACAACGAATTTAATACGTGCAGGTAATTACAATTCGTAATTTGCAGTGCAGTATTGTGAAAATTACCCCATAGCTATCAATAACGTAATTATACCGTATATAATACTAATGAAAAATAGTAGGGCATATTTGAACCTAAAAAAGTATGATAATATAGAAAAACGATATTTTAGAGTATAATTTCGTGACAGCATCTCATTCTATCAACTCTTTCTGTTATCTCCCCCATTTATTTCTACTGTTGATGTTACAATATCTTTTCTGGAATTATTATGAAAAAATATTTTACAATTAATATTTTCCAATTGAATTCCATTCTCAAGTTATGACATTGTAGGGATATTTGTAAATCAGAGTATCTCGAGGGAGAAATTTGTTTCCTAAATATTGTTA
>NW_022695556.1:0-561 GCF_011630105.1 Anneissia japonica | reverse complement strand
ATCCTAGTACATGCACTTCAACTTTTACAACAAAAGCCTAGGCCTAGTAGTACGTCCTACTGTACGCCTTGGCCTACACTAGTTTGATGTCGTCGGGGTACAATTTTGTCTCTAAATGCAGCGTGACCACTAGGGAAAATCAAAATTCCCAAGAATGGGTCTAAAAATTCCCAAGATTGCTTTTAAAAACCCAATATTCTCAAAATATTCTCATTTAAAAGTCCTTCATTTTAAAGCTTTTTCAATGAATTATAAACTGTACAGTATTTTGTACTGTATAGGCCTTAACGAAGTGTCTGGGTTTTCGAGACCAGAAACTCGTTCGCTTTGGGCCATAGGCCTACTATATGGCCTACTCTATGCGTCCGTGGAAAATCCTTTTTGGTGGCTAAAACGTGATATCCTTTCCGCTGGCATTGTATGTTAGGACAAGAATTTGAAGTTTGTGCGCAATTTTACCCATTCGATATTAACAAAGTCAGTACTTCACACACACTAGGCCTATGGCCTACAATATTATATAAAAAGGCATAATCGATCTTTACAGAATGTCGAATTGAT
>NW_022695555.1:0-1159 GCF_011630105.1 Anneissia japonica | reverse complement strand
CTAAACTTATACCTGAGTTCAATGTATTTATATGACATGTGTATAATGTATCACATGTATTATGTTGGATGCGTAGACGTGTGGAATTGTTGCCAAGAAACCCATATGATTTTATAAGGAATTATTTATTTTTGTAGAGCTTAATCAATGCTTAACACCAAAAGCATATGGTATATAGCCTTAAGAAAGAAGACTGCTACAACATTGACGTGGGGGGGGGGGGGTGATTATTCTAAAGTTTTAACATTTATAATGTTGTTAAATTCCCAAATGTTGACTCTGAACTCTAATATGGCATATTACAAAGACACTAAAACTGTCAATTATTAAAACTAAAACTGAAATGATATTCTTGATTGTGGTTTAGTCATATGAAAGCTAATAATCTTGATAGGGAAATATTGGAACAGATATTTTCTGTCTTGTGATTGGGAGTAAGATACTTATTATCAGTGGATACAGTTTTCATGTGTAATGTGACAACATTTTCTCATTTCTTCAGAACTTCTGAGTCACTATGATAACTTGACAGTATCCGAGATTGATGCCGCTCTGAGTTTCATCAGGAGCAACTTATCGATTGCAGAACAAGCTATCATGGAAGAGAGCGAGGGCGCTGAAATTCTGAATGACATTCAACAAGGTTACATGAACGTATGTATGAAAGTGTTGAATGTAATGATGATAATAATATTAATAGTAATGATTAATGATCATATTATTAATAATAATAATAATAATAATTGATAATAATAATAATAATAATAATAAATAATAATAATAGCAATACAGCAGCATATATAATATACGACAGTATTTCTAGCCGTATTTCCAGATTTATCTGGCCGAACGCCCTCTTGAGGCATAGCATTGTGTAATACAATGTTCCCGACGGGTATTTGTACCTGTTCAACCATGAAGCCTTCGTAGTCTAGTGGTTATGACGCTCGCCTTGTCAGTGAGAGGTCGCAGGTTCGAATCCCGTCGGAGGCATTTTATTACACGATGATTTTTCATAGGACTTTATTCGTTGAAAAGCTACAGGGTAGCCTACGATGCTCCATCATGTCCTTATTAAACACTGTATATGTACCTTTGATGATTTATATTATATTTATTCAACAGTGTTAACGGCTATCTTCCTTCAATATCATATATA
>NW_022695554.1:0-996 GCF_011630105.1 Anneissia japonica | reverse complement strand
TTATTACGAGTCCGCCAAGAGCCCTTACATATCGATACAGTCTTGCGAGTATTTCGTTGTTGCTAATGACAGTCTCCATGTTTGAGCGAGAAGTTACGGTAGGAAGACGATCCAACATTTTTATACCGATTTTCGTTCGATAACGATGACGTCATCTATTCCAAACCTTGGTGACACCAACGATTGGCAGATGTACGTCTGTAACGATGACGTAATCGGTGTCGAGTGCAGGTGTACGACGACATGGTGGTTCACCGTACGCAAAACGTCATCGGTGGAGCGAACGTCATCGCGTCTCGCTCGACGAGCATAAAGAGGATCGTGGACCGCGTCCTCAGCATCCAACACAATGGAAAGTCAAGTCGTCGTTACCTGCCCGTTCTTCAAGGAACACAAAGTGAGGGTCTCTCGCTTTCACAACCACTTTCACAGATGCAAGTTGCGGCACACCGGCAAGCCGATCGGCTGGACTTAGAAAAATTTTTGAAAAAGCTGGACTTAGAAAAATTTTCGACTTTTCTGGACTTAGAAAAATTCTCGACTTTTCTGGACTTAAAAAAATTTTCGAAAATCTGGACTTAGAAAAATTTTCGAAAATCTGGACTTAGAAAAATTTTCGACTTTTCTGGACTTAGAAAAATTTTCGACTTTTCTGGACTTAAAAAAATTTTCGATATTTCTGGACTTAGAAAAATTTTCGAAAATCTGGACTTAGAAAAATTTTCGACTTTTCTGGACTTAGAAAAAAATTTTGAAAAGCTGGACACGAGAACCGGTGCCGGACACGTTGTTGCGTACACGAGTACCGGCGCCGGGTGCACCGCCTCAGTACACGAACACCGAACAGACGTCGAGTACGTGGACGCGTCCGCGATCATCAGACGGACGTCGAGTACACGGAAGCCTCCTCGGATCTCCTACCGACGTCGAATACGCGGACGCGTCCGAGAATCTCAGACAAACATCGAGTACACGGACGCCTCCTCAGATCTCCTA
>NW_022695553.1:0-1091 GCF_011630105.1 Anneissia japonica | reverse complement strand
GCTGATGAAATGGTCGTACTTGTATTAATTTTTTATAGTGTAGTATAATACATATGTTTTACATATAAATTTCGTTTTAGCGTTCGTTTTATCGTTATCTTTGGCGCGGGAAATATAACTTTTGTAAAAGCTACGATCGTGTCATTATCACAGGCTGCTTCAAAACTGCCCATGCATGTCCATGCGCATGCCCAGAATGATCTATCAAGGATTTTCCACACTTTGAAGTCACGATTCGATCGTGATTGCGTTTAAACGGACGGTAGGATTATATATAGAACGCCAAAAGTATGGAAGGACAAATTAAAAATGGCGCAGTGCAAAAGTCAGTCGCAGTGCAAAAGTCAGTCGTAGTGCAAAAGTCAAGTGGCACAGTGCAAAAGTCAGGTGGTGCAGTGCAAAACTAAAATGGTGGCACACGCAGTTTGAGTTTGCACTGTGCGAAACTTTAGTTTTGCCCTGCGCCACTTTAGTTTTGCACTGCTGCGCCACTTAATTTTTGTACTGTGCCAATTGACTTTTGGCGATATTGTATGGAACGCCAATTTAGCATCAAAATGGAAATTAACTCATTTTTACTAGTGCAAAACTAAAGTGGCGCAGTGTAAACTCAAAATGCGTGTGCGACCACTTTAGTTTTGTACTGCGCCACTCGAATTTCACTGTGCCACTTGACTTTTGCACTGCGATTGTATTTTGTCCTTTTGGCGATATCACGCCGATCGTATCGTATCATTTCATTTCATTTATTAGAACATACACCTTTAGATCGGTGGCACTCAAAATCATTTGGTGCGTTCAAAGTGAATTAAAATTCTTAGCTACAAAAAAAAAAAAAAAAAAAAAAAAAAAAAACAAGGGAATCTTAAGTAAAAATGAAATAAACACAAGTGAGTAGTGTGCTGCTGATGAGGCAAGTGGCTCCCCGAAAAACATGACAAGGAAATACAAGGAAATACAACCTGCCTTGCCTGTCACAAATTTCGAAGGGCCACCTGTACCATCAACAAACTCAACATAGATTTTTTTAATGTGTTTGATCATGTATGTATTTTTTTTTGTTCATTATGTGGAAAATAAATAAATCAATC
>NW_022695552.1:0-511 GCF_011630105.1 Anneissia japonica | reverse complement strand
AAATTGTTGAGGAAATAACTAGAACTTTAGCCAATGCCACAGTATTAACGATCTTAGATGCTAAATTTTTTTTTTTGGCAGGTACCATTAGATAAAGAATCTCAAAGTGTATTTCCATTGTGCGTTGAAATACTTCTGATCCACTATTGATACCATATGGCATTCTAAGAAACCTGTATCGGCCAAGGGATACAGGTATCTTAGAATGCCATATGGTATCAATAGTGGATCAGAAGTATTTCAATGCACAATGGAAATACACTTTGAAGGATATCCTTGTGAGATAATTGTGGATGGCCTGCTTGTCACTGGTAAAGATCTAGACGAGCATGACAATAATTTAAAGGAAGTGCTACAGAGATGGTATCAATAGTGGATCAGAAGTATTTCAACGCACAATGGAAATACTCTTTGAAGGATATCCTTGTGAGATAATTGTGGATGGTCTGCTAGTCACTGGTAAAGATTTAGACGAGCATGACAATAATTTAAAGGAGGTGCTACAGAGAAT
>NW_022695551.1:0-858 GCF_011630105.1 Anneissia japonica | reverse complement strand
TAGTTTGAAATATCTTTTCCTCTGAATTAGTGATAATTCGTTATCACGCATAAACTTGTTAAATTCGTGACAAATTTACGATCATGCAAGTGTTAGTGCAAAATGCGTGTTTTATCCAAATCACTTTGAAATGACAAATTCTAAATCACAAGGATATCTAATCTAACCAAGAAACGAATTTCAATGACACAAGTGGTTCAGTCAGAGCCTAATATAATATTCTGTATTTGGTTCGAATAAAGTTAACTTACTTGTTCCAAATTTGTCTTCCAAATAAGATGAGCGAGTCTTGGAGGTAGATGCTAGAATGACTACCGAGCTTGATATGTGTGCTTTTATACACTCTGAACGACACGGAGAAGAATAGACGGAAGGCAATTATAAATCACATACGTTTACATAGCTTCTGCGCATGTCTCAAAGTTCATGGACACTTGAACTGACAAACATGTCCATGATAGTTACAGTTTAACGCCTACGTCATAGCCTTGAAACTTTTTTAAATGTTATGCTTTTCTAATTATACAGGGTATTCAAACTTTGACTGAATTTGTGTTGAAGTAAATACAGTTAAACCTACATGTGTGTCTGAATTAAGAAATACTAAAAAAAAAATATTTATTTATTAAAAAATACTATAATAAAGCATGTTTGGATAAATTAAGAATGGATAATAAACATTAATATTATAATAAACCCTTACACAAAAAATACGGTATACATTATAATTTGTTTAGTATTCTTATTACCGATATATATAACAGATTGATTGATATAAAATGTTAAACATAAATGAGGAGTGAATACTTTTGACCCCGTGTAAGCAAGTGGTGCGAAGTCATCGGAAGTGATATGATG
>NW_022695550.1:0-693 GCF_011630105.1 Anneissia japonica | reverse complement strand
TTTTAAATACATTAAAACAAGGTTTTTCATCCGCCATTTTCCTTTTATACATATGGTCTCTGCCAGGTAGTAAAATTAAATTTAATCCCTTTTCGCTATAATTAGAAATTCCAAAAATACTCATGTCTTGGTCATAAATAATATTGATTTTGGTTTTTTCCTTATCCATAAAATAATACATTGGAAAAAATAGATCTAGTGCTCACACTGTCCTTTGTACACGAGAAGTTGATACTATTTATGACTGACCAATCTTTTTCATCATAGACCTTATTAAAATCTTTTTCCCATTTTTCTCTATACCAAAAGAACCATTTTTTTTTGTCGACTATAGTAATTATAAATTCTCTTACTTACTTTCCTATCTTTCAAGATAAAGTTTAAATTAAAGGGTAACCGATGTTCCGTATTTGAAAATGTTGCTTTAAAAAAGCAACATTTTCTCTTATATTAAGAATATATTCTTTGGCTGCTTCTTTTAAACCATAATATTCTAAAAACTGAGTCTTTAAAACCATAATTATTATGCATAGTATGTAAATCATAAAAGTTTCCATTTTCACCAATAAGTTGACCAACCATTCTGATTCCCTTATCCATCAAATTATGGTAATATATACTTCCTCCTCCCCCCCCACTTTTATTTTGTCATTGTACCAAATGCTAATTCTATATATATCTTCATTTGTGTCT
>NW_022695549.1:0-1045 GCF_011630105.1 Anneissia japonica | reverse complement strand
AAAGAAACACTGCGAGAGCCAAATCAGAAATCCTTGCATGGAGTTAACAGCCACAAAGATGTATTCCATCACGACGGACTTCTCATCGATAAGCAAAATAACACCGAAAATCCACGAAGCTCCCACGACCGGGGTCAGAAGCAGAAGCCGAAAGAACAATTTCCTATAAAATGAGTTAGGCCTATTTATATAAAGTGTGAAATAACATTTATTCATAAAGGAACAAAAGTAACATTTTTTTTATTTTAGTAGGCCCAATGTAGTATGAAGAATATTTAAAAAATCTCGATTATTCAATCTATTCTCATAATGTTTCAAGATAAAATTGAATATAAAAAATATAATAGCATCCAGGGAACAGTCATATTACATTAATGTGACTGCTCCCTGACCTATCTATACATCAGTCTATATTCAACCAATAAAAAAAAATTTCAAGGTCAATAACGTTGATACAGAATATAGTATATATTCATTTTGGGTACGTTATAGCCCAATAAAATGCAAAATAATAAATACTATACTAAGAATGTATTATAAACAAATTATTATTATTATTATTATTATTATTATTATTATTATTATTATTATTATTATTATTATTATTATTATTATTATATTATTATATTATTATTATTATTTATATTATTATTATAAATAAGTAGAAAGATCCGAATAATAGAGAAGTAAAAGTAAAAGTGGTTAATCTGAATAGAAACGATAACAAAATAGTTACTTTCATATGATCAATAAAATAATGCTCTCAGTGAACGAGTTAGTAGGGAAGAACAACATGGACAACATCTATAGACCACTTGTTAGTATTAAATTATTTCAGTCTGTGTTTCGTATTTATTCTTCGACGCTATAATATAAATTATCAAAACTTTACTTAATCATGTCCAGTTGGTCCTTATCATCTTGTGTCTGGTTTGGTATTTTGGATTTTTTGAAAGCTTCAATTCCAATGACGACCAACTCTATCACAACAATCTGCGGTAAAAATCAGATCCTCATTAATGGACATGCATATACTTAACAATTT
>NW_022695548.1:0-527 GCF_011630105.1 Anneissia japonica | reverse complement strand
CTGTTAATATTAAAATTGCATTTGCATTAATATTTTTTGAAGCGTGGTTCCAATATTTTAAGCATTGCGATAATTTGCCTTTTTAATGTTTTTATTTAAATTATGTTGTTCCTGTGAGTATCCTACGTGAAAAGATATTTTTATCTGCCATTAAAGATCCTAGTTAACCGATTTTCATATTATTAATTTATTTACATATATTTTTGTTATAATAATCATTTACTATAAATATTGTTTAACATTTACGGAAATAAATGTTGTTTAATGAATGAATAATTATTCAAATCCACTTGCACTTGACAACAACAACTAGGCATCAGTTATTATTTTTAATGGTGTCTACCACATATTTCTTCTTCAATTATATACAGATACTAAATAAAAGCTATAAAAGTGTATTTATTCAGTTTGTTTTCAATGTAGTACTATCAGATATTTTTGAAAGGTTAATGCAGTCACTATAACAATATTCGAATTTCACAAATTTCGACTTCTGGAGGAATTCAAAATCCACCCACTCCTGTGTT
>NW_022695547.1:0-746 GCF_011630105.1 Anneissia japonica | reverse complement strand
TTCCCCTTGCCCACTACTTTCTCCATTACTAATAAGCATCAGAACATTATTACACCAAAACTAGATACTGATAATTGTTTTGGACATCATTACATTAAAGTACTGTAAAGAACCTGAATTGTAGGCTTTTTGATGTTAGTGTTGCACAAATAAGCTAAGTGAAAAGGGAAATATTACACCATATAATTCACCATTAAAGTTGAATGATTATTATACTTACAGGTAAAGCTCCTCTCCCTCCTGCCCTTCCCCTTGCTCACTACTTTCTCCATTACTAATAAGCATGAAAACATTATTAAACCAACACTAACAGTTGTTGGACATCAGAGGTACAACTCCAAAGAACCTGAATAGTTTAGGCTAACATTAAGCAGTTATTAATCCACCTTTTGTGCTCGGTTGCTCCTGGGGTAGTGACTTCATTTGTATTAATTCAAAACACACTGGATGGGTGATCGTGGTCTGATGCTGTCTGATAAGTCATTTATTTGAGAATAATAATTATTCCAAAAGTTTGTGTGTACTATATAATCAGTGACTTTCATGTAATATTTTGTTGCTGTACATTTAAAAAAGTTGATGTGATTTTAAGCTTAAATCCAAACCTTCCCTGACAAAGGCTCAAGGTTAGTCATTTGACAGTATGATGTTATTTTAGTTCTGTACAATCCTTCTAAATTAATGAACCATGAAAATTTCAACAAATATAATTCCATTCTTATAGTTAAGAGTGGCATCACCTACAA
>NW_022695546.1:0-1186 GCF_011630105.1 Anneissia japonica | reverse complement strand
ACATATACATATATATATTTAAAGGATAATTTAAATAAGATTATATATATATATATATATATATATATACATTGATTCTTCATACTGACAAGTCAATTAGGCCTATATGATCTGTTCTGTATACAGTCGAGATTTACTTTGGCACACAGTGGCCACATACAGGTCGATTAGAGTCAGCTAACATATCAGTAAAGAACACTAAAAAGGATAAATTAATTTTTAATATAGATACAGTTAAATATTATTTTACGTTCAGTGTTATCTCAATTATCATTCTTATCCTTCTAAAAAACGCATCATACCAGGAGGCACAGCATCGGCCAGTGACTGATAGATAGGCTGATCCGCTGCCTATTGATTGCATGGATGATACCAATCGTCACACATTTCCAATTTATTAATAACCCTTCTCAAACGACATACTACAGCACATCTCCCTGATTAATATATGTAAATAGTAGTAGTTGTGCGCACGATTATGGTATCACTACAACGCCATTACCGTAAATGCATTTATTATGCTAGTACAGAGTCGATTAATATAGATTGCAAGACGCGAAAGAGGCATTGACCAATTCACAGTGACAGAACGGTTTACTCGATGTGTTGAGATAAGACAAAACGCGGCAGGTAAGCAACAGATTACTAATTGTTAAGTTTTGAACTTATTTTTAAAATAAAGGAAAAAAGTTTATATGGTATTGGTGTGTAAATCATAAAATACAATTACAATTATGCAATTTAATCGTAAATAAAAGTGTAGGCACTTTTTACTTACAAAAGAATCCATAAATTTGATTAAAATATTTGTCTTCTTTCGAAATTACATGGTCATCTACGATATAATTTTATGTGATCGGATTAGCTAATTTTTACTTTTGTTTGTTTTTGAGATGGGCATATTGAATAAAACAAAACAAAATTCCCTGAGAGTGTACTAAAATTTCACAAAAACTTCTCCAAATTCAGTTTATATTCAGTATAACAGATTCGTCATATATTTGGGTTGATTGTAAGTAAACACAGTAACGTAAATATAAATTGTTATAATGTAAATTATATCTGCCATGTACTACACCCATAGCGGTTTCTGCAAAGTTTCTATCGACTACGGTACTATTTTAAAGATTAATTCCTACTGTTCAGACTGATGTCTCCAAGATTCGGTCTCTTTTGATAATAATGA
>NW_022695545.1:0-810 GCF_011630105.1 Anneissia japonica | reverse complement strand
GCCACCACTTCGTATAGATGCAGTAGTGGTAAGAACATGGACCTAATTAAACAGGTCCATGGTAAGAGTAAGTATTCCATCGTGAATTTTATGCTGCTGTTAATGTTTCACTGCTTTTAACTGACTTTTGGCAAATTGGGTTAGGCAACTGGATTCGGCAAACTGGGTTTCGGCCAACTGGGATTCATTGTTTTTGAGTCGGCCAACTGGCACTTGGCAAACTGGGATTCGGCAAAGTGGTCTCGGCAATTTGGCATTCGGCAAACTGGATTTCGACCATCTGGCCTAGATCCCCCATAAGTTATAGGACTAGATACACAATCTAGTTCTCTAAGTTCACTTCCGGGTTTTTCTCAGAATTTTGTCCTTTACAGCCCATGACTTGTAAACGCACTAGCAAAACACATGCAGTACATTTTGAAAGGCTTGCTAAATTTCTTCAACCACAATCTGGTAGAACTTAACCCCATATTCGGGTAAAAGCAACTACAATATGAACATACCCGGTAAACTTATTAAAAAAAAGTTTATTCTGTTAGTAGGCTCTATAAATTTTATTATCAATGATTACATCAATTTTTTTTTTTCGTCAGATGAATTTAATTCGAAGTTGTTTAATATCTCTGAAAATTCAACGTTTGTATTTTACGTAAAAAGCACATGTTTTGTAGATGTTGTGCCCGACATATTTTTCGTGCATGATGTCTCTTAGTTTTACTACAGTACATGGGATTCCGTAGTCGTTAGATGGGCCAATAATAATTATGAATAATCCCAGCGACGGCGCCAGCGGGGGTGAGGAGGGGAATT
>NW_022695544.1:0-851 GCF_011630105.1 Anneissia japonica | reverse complement strand
TAGCTGCTCGACTATACACTTCTATCAGGAAAGAAATGACGGCCAAGATCGAAGGGGTAACCTTCCTATGTGATAGTGTGATTACGTTAACATGGATTAGAGGACAGTCAAGACTGTACAAAGCATTTGTTGCGAATCGTGTAGCTGAAATTCAAAATCTGACCGACCCAGCTGATTGGCGACATATCCCCGGTGAAAACAATGTTTCGGACAAGATTTCTAGAAGTATTTCTGTCAACGATCTAACCGGTGAATGGAAAGATGGACCAGAATTCCTGAGACTTGCAAGAGACCAGTGGCCTCAATCTATCCCGAAAGCAGACCTTACTGAAGTCAGTGCTGAGAGAAAGAACAACAAATCAACAGCTGTACTACTCATTCAAGAAACTGAAACTGCAATAGATTGCACCAGATTTTCCAGTTGGCGTAAGCTGATTAGAGTCACAGCGTATGTATTTCGATTCATATCGAATGTGAAAGCTAAATGTTTGGTGAACGATGGACCACTTTCCGTTGAAGAATTAACGACAGCAGAGCAGTATTGGATCTTCGAAGCGCAAAAACCAATGCATGAAGAACGAAACAAAAGCAAATATCATACCCTGAGCACTTACATGAAAGATTCGATTATATGTGTTGGAGGACGAGTTCAAAATGATGTTGTTTGCTACGACACAGGTCACCCAGTACTTCTACCTAAGGATCATCTTATTTCGTACCTAATTACCAAAGACGCTCATGATAACGGCCACTATGGTGTAGCAACTACTTCTGCAAAGGTGAGAAGAAACTATTGGATAATTGGTATTAACAGAATCGCAAAGAAAGTGAAGTATCAGTGTGTCAAATGC
>NW_022695543.1:286-701 GCF_011630105.1 Anneissia japonica | reverse complement strand
TCGACCGGATAAACCGTGACCTGCTCACAAAAACCCGAATGAACCAATGGAAAAACACCGCTGCTCTCACTGAATGGTTCAAACACATCCCATACAAATCAAGCAGCACATTCATCTCCTTTGACATCGTGGAATTCTACCCATCCATCACAAAAAAATTGTTAACAGATGCGATCCAGTACACACGAAAGTACACCAGCATCTCCGAACACGAAGCAAATGTCATCATGCACTCCCGAAAATCAATATTGTTTGGTAACGATTCAACATGGACCAAGAAAAACTCCTCATCACCAAGACAATGCGATAAAATGAGGAAAAATATTATATCTATCTTCCACGCATTCGACCTCCGCATCACCATACAGGCGAACATCCACACCACCAACTTCCTCGATGTCACACTCAGCCTAAA
>NW_022695543.1:0-233 GCF_011630105.1 Anneissia japonica | reverse complement strand
CCATCTATCCTGAAACAAATTCCCGCATCTATTAACAGACGCATATCCAATATATCTGATTCCAGTGAATCATTCCACCAGGCCGCCCCTGACTACGAACAAGCTCTACAAAACAGCGGATTCCAGCACAAAATGGAATACCAGCCTCCACAACCAAAATCTTCAAAGAAAATAGAAGCAGACAAATAATCTGGTACAACCCACCATTCAGCAAAGGAGTGAAAACCAACATC
>NW_022695542.1:0-1224 GCF_011630105.1 Anneissia japonica | reverse complement strand
GTGACAAAATTGAAGCATGAAATGAAAAATAGAGCGCATAAGCGAAATATTATTAAATAACTAATATACCATTCCGGCGTTATTGAACTTGTCCAAACTATCTTTGTAATGTAATTATGTTAAATAATAATAATAATAATAATAATAATAATAATAATAATAATAATAATAATAATAATAATAATAATAATAATAATAATCATTTCAGCATTAATTACATTGGCTAAGTCTTGTAACGAAGAACCTACAGATACCGTACTATTCACTAGGCCTATAAATAATAATCGCCCAAGGGGAATATCTTTTTTTTTTATTTCCCCTCTAACGTCGTTTTTTTCATTGTTCTCTAATTCCTCCATTGTCTAAGTTCCCCTTAAGGTACAGGTAATAATAATAATAATAATAATAATTTCAGTATTAATTACCTTGGCCTAAGGCTTGAATGAAGAACCTCCTATAAATAATAACTAGCCCGAGGGGAATATCTTCTGTTATTTCCCCTTAACGTCGTTTTTTAAATTGTTCTCTAATTCCTCCATTGTCTGAGTTCCCCTTAACGTACAGGTAATAATAATAATAATAATAATAATAATAATAATAATAATTTCGACATTACATGTAATTGGTCTAGCCTTGTAATCAAGAACCTGCCAATTTGAAAATAACTGACACCCTGTTTCATTTGATCAGTGATGAAGAAAAACGCGCTTTTCCTTAGGCCTACTCTTTGTGCTTTTCCCAGAAAGCGTTTTTAGTACTTGTAGGCCTAGGTAATTATGCAAAACCCAGGCCTAACTAAAAAATTCAAATTGTCATTATGTAACTCAAGTTAAAATAACACTTTTCATTACTCGTGCAGCTTAATCAAATATTATATGTCATTTTAAACGACCCATTGGTATTAACATGGTAACATCAATGTATTTGTTAAGAATTAGACAGCGACGTTCTATCAGAAGTTGTTTTGTAGACGTTTATCTGTTGATGACCTTTTGACCTCCTGAATCTACAATGAGATTTTCGGGTCGATTCAGCCGAGACGGCCCGAGTGGAGTTTCATGTAAATGTTTCGTACGGAAAAAAAAATCGCGAACCGGTCCTACACCGGCCTAGCTAGCTCTCTCCTTGGCCTATATAAGTTCTAAGTAAGTTTCAAAGGATAGTTAATAATAATGTTCAATATTAGTCAAGGGGAGACTTGGTTAGGGGGCGACTTTGCTAGGG
>NW_022695541.1:0-1444 GCF_011630105.1 Anneissia japonica | reverse complement strand
ACAGACCCGACGCGACAACAAATCGCGTCGGGCTGCGTCGGCCGACGCTGTCTGAGTTGGCCTTGCCCCTCTCCAACTAGGGGTTTTTTCAGCATACGAGTTACAAGAGAATGCCGAGTTGCTAACTCGGCAAACTCGGCAAAAACTCGCAGGACGATTCGGAAAGCTCGGAGAGGACTCTTACCTACTCGTAGCAGCCCTGAACTCGTGGCGCTAATTTTGAACATGTTCAAAATTATCGCCACGAGTAGATAACTTGTAGTAAACTCGAAGAACTCATAGTTAGCTCGTAGAGTATTCGGGGTACTTTTACCTAGCTCGTACACTGCTCTGGATACTCGTCGGCGGTTTTGTCATCTACGAGTTTGATGCGAGCACCCAAAAACGAGTACGAGTAAGTACGAGCGCACCGAGTTGGCTCGTACCTAACTCGTATCTAATTCGGTATAAACTTGTTACGCTCGTAATAATCTCGTAGTTAACTCGGTGCTCTGCTCGGCATAATTCGTACATAACTCGTAACCAACTCCATAAGGTCGTACCTCACTCGTAGCTATCACGTAATAAGCTCGTATAGTCCTTTCCAAAGATCACGAGTTTTAACTCGTAGAAATCGTACGACTCTTAGGTGAAATAAACCTAGGTGGGAGAGGGGCTAAGTCTACTGAAGGGGTGTCGTCAATTGAGATGTGCAAACATATCAGTGTACTATGGTCACTGTGCACGGGGTTGTCTGTCAGCATATACCTGCTGACCTCGATAGAGAGTGATTGATTGCACGAAAGTTTCCATGCTGGTGCATCTGCGCTTAAACTTTCTCCTTTGTAGCTATGCATTGCGCGATGTGACATAGAATCAACCTTTCTATGGAATTGAGTATCCATTCAATTATCTCAAAGAATAAAAAAAATGTGATAAAAAGGTGGGGGGGGGGGCAGTCGCAGGCTCCCCCCCCCAAATCTGCCCCTGAGGTATGTGTTCTGGAAATGTTCTCGTTCGGGATTAGTATGGTTGGTAATTTACCGTACAAGTGCGTTGAAGGTGTTTAAAGTTAAATAACATAGAAAATACCGTTGTGGTGTATGTTCGCTTGGCATAAACCGCACCATACATTATTTTAAATGTGTGAGATACGGAACGCACATTTTTAACAGACTTATTTATCGCTTAGCCTATCTATTGGGTATTACTCAATACAATGGAAAAACCCCACGTCCTAATGGGAAAGTCTAAAAGAGCAGGCCTATACTTTTTTTTCTCCTGGCTCGCTCATCCGAATGGTAATCGGACGTCTTGGTTCGAATCCCGTTGGAAAATTGGTTTTCTAAAAGAAATCTAATACCCTCATACTGTCATAATTGTGTTTTTTTCTATACCAAAGTTACTGTCAAGAAAGTTAAATATGGCGGTTGTCAACTGATCATAGGCCTATAAAAATATACAC
>NW_022695540.1:291-1130 GCF_011630105.1 Anneissia japonica | reverse complement strand
TGGTCGGTTATATGTATTTCATACTTTCCACATTCCTAAGTTGTTAATGCCCTTTTATTTTAATATGCAACGTCAGTTTATTAAGTTTTGAAGTACAAACCAATCGTAAGATGTTGTAAAGGGTTTTCTTTATAGAAAATATTTCTTCTTTAATACAGTAATAAGTACGGTAATGTTTACGGAAGTACTCCTGTGTCATTCATTCTGTGTTGTATCCGACGGTTTTAAACTTCTTGCCAGACTGACCACACACATGCTTTTTTTGTAAATGTGCTAGTACAGGGCCAGAAAGACCGATTCTAAGTGATTAATGGTGTATCAAAAAGAAATTTGCATATGTCTACCCATCGCAAACCCCATCCAAAAAAAAAAAAATTCCAAGGCTATGTTCACACACACGGCGTAAGGCTGGCTTAAGCCTGGCGTAGCGTACGCCTTTGTGTGTGAACTAGGCAGTGGCGTTGTTAAAGCCACTCACTACGCCACGTCCTTGGCGTTATTAACGCTACCTGCAGACCCCAGATTAGCTAACGCCACTGAGCTAACGCTAGTGATGCTTGAATGATTTGACCTCATTTCAAGAGATTGACCAATCACGATTGCAATATATTAGCTACTTTGGTCTCTTTTCTGTGCTCTCTATAAATAAAATGGTAAAGGGGTTCCTTTTCTATTGCATTTTACTTAGTTATAATGTATATGATTTATTGAGTGTTTTGTAAGATATTTTAACCATTTAGACTGTCTATTAAAACATGCAACATCAACAATGCTAGCTGAAAAATCAAAAGTAAAATTGTTCATTTAAAATACAATAATCATATAGGCCTAAGTTCACT
>NW_022695540.1:0-282 GCF_011630105.1 Anneissia japonica | reverse complement strand
AATTCACAGATTTAAAAGTTTTCATGATGCACTGTTAATTTTACTACTGTTAACACGTACATTATTTAAAACTGAAAACTATTCCACACCAGATAGGTCAATATTACTGCTAGTGTAACGAACGCCGTTTGTGTGAACACTTGGGAATTTTAAGTCGTGGATTAGCTTACGCCTGGCGTAAGCCACGCCAGTCTTACGCCGTGTGTGTGAACATAGCCCAAGACTAGTATAGTACAGTAGATGGTAACAAGTCACTGATGTAACATGTCAAACCAGTCAAAC
>NW_022695539.1:0-4187 GCF_011630105.1 Anneissia japonica | reverse complement strand
ATTATTAATGGCATATCAAAAATCTCCTGTAGGACAAAAAATCATTTTGCTAGTTCTCTTTTAAAGTTATTAGCCTTAGGGTTAAACAGCGATCTGAACCGTGGTTCACAACTGAAATAAGAGGTCTCATTTATTGAACAAGACAAATGCTTGAAAAAGTTCAGAAAAACTAAAAATGAACATATACTGTATTCTCAGTGTTTAAAAAGTTGAGAAATGTTATAAATTATATAAGAATAGAAAAGCAAAGTCTACTTTCTTTTTGAATAAACTAAAAGAAAAGAAAGATAGTCCTAAAAATTTATGGCATGTGTTAAATAAATTGGGTACCAGCAAAAATAATCAATTGGGTAACCTTGCACTAAAATGTGAAAATGACATTATTCACGAAAAAACACAATTGCTGGCTATTTGAACTAATTTTTTGTAAACATCCCTACAGGTACAAATCTGGTAACTAAACTTCCTCATTGGGCGTTTACTTTCAAAACATGTTCAAAATGAGGGCGATTTTAAATTTGAAGAAATCAATGAGAATACGTTTATGAAAATACTTAATGTTAATAAAGAAAAGAGGTTGGATTGGACTTAATACCTGCAAAATTTCTAAAAGATGGATCATCGACCATTGTGGGACTGCTTACTCATGTCATCTTTATAAAAACTGGATCTGTTCCTCAGGATTTGAAATCTGCCAATGTTGTCCCTATATGTAACAAAAATGATAAATTAGGTGCAGTGAATTACAGACCAGTTTCTGTTCTATCTTCTCTCTCTAAGATTATACAGTAGAACGTATTCTATATAATCAAATGATAAGCTACTTAAGTGATAAGTCCTTACTGTACTTCATAATTTGTAATTTGGATTTAGGCCCTCATTTTCTACTGATGTATGTTTGATACATATGTCTGATAGGATTTGTAAGGGATTTAACTGGTATAGTAATCATTGATCTGCAAAAATCCTTCGATACCGTTGCTTATAAGATATTGCCTTACAAATTAAAATCTATTCTGTAACATGGATGCAGTCCTACTTAAATGGCAGGTTGCAGTCAGTTTACATAAATGTGTCCCAATCATCTATGTTTGAAACCAGATGTGGAGTTCCTCAGGGTTTCATTCTCGGCCCACTCCTATGTTTAATTTATGTCAACGACACGGTATCTGCCCTAGACTGTCAGTTAATGCTATGTGCTAATGATGCAGCACTTATGGTATCTAGCTAACAAAGATGTTGGGTTAATCGAATCTAAATTAAGTAATGAACTCCAGTCATTAAATGGCTAATTGATAATAAGTTAACTTTAAATTTGGGTAAGACTGAATCAACCCTCTTTGGTGCAAGACGTGTGAAAAAAAATCCAATATTATGGACATTACCTGTAATGTCCATAATATTGGACATTACCTGTAATGATGAGTCTATTGAATGAAAATCATACATTGAATACCTTGATCTTGATCAACATTTATCTGGCAGAGACACTGGGACAAAAATCATCCGAAAAGTGCACTGTGCTCTAAGTTATTATATAGAAAATTTGTCACTCCTTATGCCCTTAAACTCCTCGGTTCTTCTTTGACTCAATGCCACTATGATTATGGATGTTGCATTCTGGTCTTGATAAAGCAACCAAAATTAAATTTCAGACATCCCAAGGCAACATTATTAGATGTATCTTAGGTCTCCGACATTGGGCTCATATTGGTTTTTGGTTATAATGAATTCTCTAATTTAAATTAGTTGCCAATTTATCTCAGGGTTAAGGAACGAAAAGTGTATCATACTGTATGTACAAGATTATTAACGATGTTTCCCCTGTTTATTATTCAGGTATCACCAAAAACATAATTAAAATACCAGATTTGCTACCGACAGAATTTCATTAAAAGTTCCTAAATCTGGTTGACAAAACCACTTCACATTAAACCACTTCACATTAGGACAAATGAATGGAATAATTTGCCATTTACAGTTCAAAATGCAACTTCCGTCTACACACTAAAGAAAAAAATAAAGCTTAAATTATAACAAAATTTTAAAAATGAGGGATCATTTTTAACTTAAATGTTTAGTTGATTTTATATGCTTTGTTAATCCTTAGGCCTTTTTTATTTAGTTGTGTTTTTACTGTACAGTATCTGATTGATCTTGTCGTCTTTTTTTTTTATGTTAGAATAAAGAAATAAAAAAAATCAAATAAGTAGTTAAAAATCACCTATCATCTTATTTTGTGAGATAGCACCCCCTCACATAATTATCGAGCACCCCAAACTCACCGTCACGCACCCCCTCAGACCGTTCCCCCCCCCCCGACTCATGGAGCTAGATACGCCACTGAAATTAATTATATGAAAAATGGACCTAATATTTTGTTTCTAATAGGGGTGGGAGTGGGAGGGGATCTCATCATTCTTTTTGGATAAATTCGCCGTTATAGTTTGCACTAATTGCACCCTCTAGAACTGGCATCCACTCAAACTAGCATTCACCCAAAGTATGTATTGACTCCCATTCTAATTTTTAGGTGTACAACAACAAAAGTGTAGAAGAGAAGCATTATTTTTATTAATGATACATTCAGGTATTAAGCATGTGGGCCAGCAGTTGTCTTATTAATTGCAAATATTGGCTAATAATAATGTTATGGTTTTGAACAAACAATAATAGTAATACATCACTCTGGAGTTATTCGGTTGGCCAATGAGAGAAAATCATGATGAAATGCACAATTCATGCTGTATATAAAAACATGAAAATACAGTAATATAATGATAGTAGGCCTAATAATAGATAGAGTTTTTTTAAAAGTTCTAACAACAATTTATTTTATGAATAAGAACTATTTCCATTTTTTTACTGTCTTGCAGGTTTATTGAAACGCTATGGAATTGCAAGCTGTAATATTAGCTGCAGGTCGGGGGTCACGGATGACTGACCTCACAGCCAGCTTACCAAAAGCTTTGTTACCTGTTGCAAATAAACCAATGATATGGTATCCAATCAGCATGCTGGAGAAGGCAGGATTTGATGGTGAATTTGCATATTCACATTTTGTAGATCAAGTGTTTTAGGCGATGCTTTTTTTATTTCTTTTTTAGTTGACAAGCATTCTGCCTGTATTTCCGTTGAGCCTGATATACCAATTAGTTCATGATATAATAAAAGGGTGAAGAAATTGATTTCTTCTAATAATTACTTAATGCACATGATTGTATGTGAACTACATATATGAATCATAATTTATTTATATTTACAGAGGTGATCATATTAACTTTGGATAGTACAAAAGGTGCCATCTATCGGGCGTTAAAATCTACACAAATTCAAATCAAAATGGATTTTGTCACAGTGTCTAGTGAGGAAGACTTGGGTACAGCAGACTCCCTCCGGATCCTTAATGAACAATGCAAAATTAAGGTGAATTATAAATAACATTGTCATTTTAAAAGGCTTTATCTCAAGAGGTGCTTGCTGTGCTATATTCTACCTGCAAAGACTGCCTATTATTTTTGGTATCATTTACATAGTGCTCATATAATGTGGCAACATTCATTTCAGCATAAATGTGATAAGTGGGATGGGATGTTGTACTAAGGTTAACATATGTCAGGGAATTTTAAGAAAATCGGAAGGTGGGTGGGAGGAGATGCAGACTTTTACAATGGTTGGGGCTGAGGTAGGAAATGTTTTTGTCTATGGCACCTCTGGATGCCTAGAAATTGCACCCTCAAACTTATTATGCTTGAATGTAATTTTCATCTTTTTTCTTTAATTTCAAAAAAATTTTGGTAACCCCCTCTCCCTTGAATCCGCTTTCGGTAACTCATTGTTATCATTTCAGACTGACATCCTTGTAGTGAGCTGTGACCTAATAACTGACATTGCTCTTCATAAACTTGTTGATGTGCACCGGACGTATGACTCTACCATGACGGCCCTGATGATGGCACTACCAGAGCAGTCCTCTGAATCTCTTACTATCCCAGGAACGAAATCCAAAAAGAAATTAGGTAACAATTAGAAATACAGGTCTCGCTCAAATTAAAGAACCCTATAATTAAAGACCAATTTTTTGTGGTCCCAAATAACAAATGGCTTATCCTTATTATTCTAATAAAAACCAAAGCTGCTAAAATTCTGGTCCAAGAAATAGTCTTTAATTGGAGGCTTATGGATGT
>NW_022695538.1:0-718 GCF_011630105.1 Anneissia japonica | reverse complement strand
TCTGTGACAGTCTTTTGAAGTGTGTAAAGCTCCATTTTATCCCATACATAGTCAAAATATTGGGAGGATGATACAATGGACCATCCCCCCCTTGTCAAATATTGGGGGATATATCCCCCCATCCCCCGGGATCTACGCCTATGGTTCCCGCAATTTTTGGAATCGGCATACTCAAACCCCCCTCTAGGACAAAGTTTCATGCTTCTTTCTAGAAGTGCACGTCTTGACCAAAAACTCAAACGTCATCATCAGTGATTGGTTGCTATAAATAACTCGTGTCGTAATCGGTATATAAACTACAAGCACAGAGAGCGAGGATGTTTATTTTCAGTCATGACTGAAAGCTTATGCTTTTAAAATGTATAAAATATCGACCATGGCGTTTGTTCATTATTTTGAAGCCTATAGTTGACATTGAATGTTACCCAACATAGCATCAAGTTAGATAAAGAGAGGTAAAGTCTTTTTTGTATTCTCTAATATGATTATTTGGTATAGGCCTAGCCTAGCTCAAGATAGGGCCTCATGCTCTATTATTAGGCCTAGCCTAGGCCCCACTTACTTATGCTAGGCCTAGCCTACATCACGAATCACGCAACAACACAGGGCCTTACCTGGCTAGGTTTAGGCGAGCATATAATATGGATGTCGTTGTGGTAGGGGAAGGGGAGGATTGGGGTTGATGAACATCGATGAATTTTTAATAGGATCCTTTTAA
>NW_022695537.1:0-566 GCF_011630105.1 Anneissia japonica | reverse complement strand
AGACCAACCATTATATTTGCTCTAGATATGAGTTGATCTATATGTACAATCCAAGATAATTTGTGCTCCAAGTAAACTCCTAAGGATTAAACGTCATTTATTTTTGACAGACCAATCACTGAGAATGTTAAGATCTCTTTGAAAGGAAACTGTATCCTCAAAATTAACAATAGATTTAAACAATAAAACGTCATCAGCAAACAATGCATAATTAGAAATAACATTAGAGCACAAATCACAAATTTTGGATTTTTCACCAGCATTATAATATAATATTTGATTATTTCCAGGCACCTGGAAGTTGGCCAGTATCAATTGACTTACGGTAGAGAAGCCAAAGAAAATTAGAAGAAGGAGAAATCAGTTGTATAAGCTCAGGAGAAAAATTATCAGGTCCGGGAGACTGATTAATTTTAAAAGAGGAAGATATATCATTAGAATCAAAGAAAATATTAGTCATTTCAGGAATAGGAAGATCACAAGGAGGGGGAGAAGCAGGAAGAGGGTAAGATAAATTGAACACAGAAATAAAATAACTATTAAATTCATTACTTATGTCGTAAGTT
>NW_022695536.1:0-887 GCF_011630105.1 Anneissia japonica | reverse complement strand
AGGGGCTTAAAAGAGAATGCCAAATTCATAATACACTGTACAAATAATAAAATTTCACTCATGGTACAATAATTCCATTTTTGTTTTTTTAATAAAAAGGAATTATTGATGACGTTAAAAGAACCAATTCAAAAAAGATTGTCTGTAAAACTTTCAAAAGATAAGAAGACCAAACAAGATGAAGTTGAGATAGGAACTGGTAAGTATTTTCAATCATAATGATAATATTGTTGCTTGATGTTTTTTGAGTACTGTAGTGGTCTTTTATAGCAAATATTTCAATAAGGCCACCAGGCACTTCACATGAAGTACCGTATTTTCTCTTGTAAAGACGAAGCTCAAAATAGCAAATTACCATTGAAAAACTGGGGGTCTTTTCTTAATGTTCTAATTCTGATGTATATTTCTTTGAATAACTTATGCCTTTTAATGTCCTTTTTGAAAAAAATGTAACAATTCAGCCTTTGGCTGCATATGTATTTTAAGTGATGAAATAATTTTATGAAATAGATATACCTAGATATACAGTACAGTTTATATATTCTCTTTGGGGGTTGTCTTATATGGGGGTTGCCTTATATACAAGAATATAGAGTACTACTGTACAGTACAATCTTTGCTGCGTACATGCTTCCTGCGAAGATTTTATGCATGTTGTGTTTTTTGTCAGACCCTTGTTATGATCCTTTAATGTATTCATATCTCTAAATACCAGGAACAACCATGAAGTTTGGCTTTCAGTTTGTAAATAAAGAAATGAATCAACCATTTGTTATCCCAGACAATACAGGTAAGTTTGATTATGTCAATTATTATTATGACTATGTTGATAAATAGCAACATTGTCTTGATATCAGTGGGTCTTTTTCATGTAAAATGCAGAAAAG
>NW_022695535.1:0-644 GCF_011630105.1 Anneissia japonica | reverse complement strand
CAGCAGGTATGCTTTGTAATGCACTCTATTAAATTGATATGTATTGATTGAAGTGTAACATAGAATTAGCAATATTATTTTTCGTTCATTGATCTAATCTCAGATTTTGTCATTTTGAAAAAGCAAAATACTAAAATAACAACAACGGCTGTGATTAACAATTTTTCTTCTGAATAAACCTGCCTGTTTTGAATTCAAATTGTTACTATTGTTGAACTTCATCATAGCCCCTAATAATAATTTAAAACATATTTTTATATAAAATATTTTTTAAGGTACTAATTCAAAACATCATTAAAATTGGTCTGTTAGTGTCAAAATAGAATATTTTTTCAGGCCCTTCAGCCACTGGAACGCCCCACGTAGGCCCTTCCCGGCACCCTGGTCTCCAGTCTCATTGCTCGCTTCGCTTGCAACATGACCACTTTAATTCTTGTGGCTACGGCCCTGTTTGAGCTGTCAATGTATGGTTGTATTTTTTGACGGATGTTTACAAGTATGTACTCGACACAGGCGAGTTTATCATTCAAAACATGTGCTTGTCATCTAAACACACTGATGTTTATGTAATACAATTAACTTGTTTAGCGTTAGTGCGTATTGCACTGCAGCACAATCGGCATACGCACAACTAATGTGTAGTG
>NW_022695534.1:559-772 GCF_011630105.1 Anneissia japonica | reverse complement strand
GTCTACCCTCTGTCTTCGGAATACGTGGTGCACGCGTTCGTGTTCGCCGCCGCGATCTCCAGGTATGCATCGCTCTCCGACGTGTGGGAGGCGGCGTCTCTGGCAAGCGTAGCGATCGCCACCGTCGACCTCGTCAGAAACGTGCTCGTCTACAAACTCGGCCCGTGCGCCTTCGACGGTCGGGACTTGATGGAGTGCGATACGTCCTTGGGC
>NW_022695534.1:0-536 GCF_011630105.1 Anneissia japonica | reverse complement strand
CCTTCTGGACCTCAGCGCCAACAGCATCGACGCCGCCGACTGTCCGATCAACAAGGTCGGACGACACTGGGCGATCGTTCTCACCGCCTCGCAGGCCATCAGGTTCTGCGTCGTGGTCGTTCTCTAGAGTTTCCTGCTTTCGCGGAAAGGAGTCAGGTTGTTGCGATCCGGCGACAAACGAGACGAGAAGGACAAAGCCAACGACGACCACAACGACGATTCGAGCGACAAGGATCAGGACGTCATTTTTCAAAGAAGAAGTAACGTGTGACGTGATGTTATTTTACCTTTATTTTTATTTTTATTTTTTGATTGTTTTTCTTCAGTTGGATGCTCCTTATACCAAAAGGATTAAGTTCGACAACGAAGACGACGACGACGCAAGCACCTCCCAAACTGTTGGCGTCGGCGACGAACGAAGAGAAGCTGAGACCGCAGACGGCAAAGGAAACCTAACGGAATCCTTTCCCATGGACTCTCAACTTCCCGTCGACGACGAACGAACAGCCGGAGAAGGAAACCTCGCCGACTACTTT
>NW_022695533.1:0-642 GCF_011630105.1 Anneissia japonica | reverse complement strand
TGATGAATTAATACAGTAGACACATGGTTTTATTTGAATACTTTATTATGACATCGTAAAGTAATGAATAAAAACACTGAACACGTGTTTTTATTTTTAGGCCTAGAGGCTAGGTCTAGCCTAGATAAGTAACATCGTTTGTTCATACGGGTCCTACTAAATACCACACGGGACCACTCGCGACCACACGGGACCACACGGGTGCAAAAATGATAAAAATATTACCACACGAGAGTAGAAAACTACTTAATAATCAATAGAAACCAACTTTTAGTACGGTAATTATCCGAATTCCGTTAAAAATCGATGTACAGTATCTTGATTTTGATTTGTTGGTTTTTCCCGTCGTGTCTCGTTAATGTAATGCGTTGATTGTGGATCTGTAACGCATTGACGTGTCAGCTGAAACGCATTCAACCATGACCTTCATGTCTGTGTTTCATATCATCAATCAAGATAGGCCGTTATATACTGCCACGTGAACGGTAATAAACCTATTCTACATAAAATGAAAATGAGAATTTGAATTGTTATATATTGTTAGATTGATCGTTTATTTTTATTTTCTGTCAAACTTGTATACAGTATGTTTTTTTTTCTTTTTCAGTGTAGGGCCTACATCAATGGAATAAAGAAGATTGC
>NW_022695532.1:0-657 GCF_011630105.1 Anneissia japonica | reverse complement strand
TAAATAAGCAGTAAAATTGAGATTTTTTTTCTTTGAGGAAGTTTTCTCATTAATATATTTATTGAAAAATTTCATTTCCTTCTCGCTGTCATCCCTTGTTGTACTGTACAAACCTTTCTGAAAACAGAAAAATAAGCACCATTAAATTCTGGTGAACAACCAGCGGCCAAGGTATGGGCTACTAGGTGTGGCCTACAATACTGTAGTAAAACCAAATTTTTACAAAGTTAGCAAATGCATAATCGCTCATTAAGGTCCCAAATCTGTGCTACTTTCAGTTGCCATGACAACATTGTGGATTACAGAT
The DNA here is from genome assembly GCF_011630105.1 of Anneissia japonica. Taxonomy (NCBI): domain Eukaryota; kingdom Metazoa; phylum Echinodermata; class Crinoidea; order Comatulida; family Comatulidae; genus Anneissia; species Anneissia japonica. The sequence continues at coordinate 350 of NW_022695532.1, read as the reverse complement.
CAATGCAATATCTTCAAAAGCTGTTTAATAAACTCCATATTTTTCATTGGTAGGCCATGTTTATGCATACGTTTCCGGATTTTTATGATATCCATACCATGTGTCTTTTCTTGTGGGCAAAAGTCATGCATTTTGTTGTTCTCCGTAGAAGGCTCATGGCGAAGGACAGCTTTTTCCATTTCACACATCATTCGTATTGCTAAGGAGATCTTGATGAAGTGCTTGTTTGTAAGTGAAGAACTTCGGTTGTAGTTGCGGAAGAGCATTTCCGTCGCTAAAAACCTGTAGGAGAATCTTGAGAATGCAGTTAGGATTGTCTTCTACCTCCTTACCTCTACCTGACGTCTGCC
>NW_022695531.1:0-531 GCF_011630105.1 Anneissia japonica | reverse complement strand
AAAAAACTAAAATGATCACAAAAATCCCACGGGAGCCCATTTTTCGACATATGCCCCCGGACTATACCTTGCATGAGCTGTAAATCAAAATACATTTATATTTTCAAATTAAACCCTTGAAGTGAACACTACTGAAATGTATTATCTTTTTCGTTTTCAGGAATATACTCTACGTAACTGTGCCGAAGCTGTAATAGATTCCACACGAAACATCTTTTTATAACTTTAATGGTTCAAAACAAAATTTATTATATGTATCGAGTTTTTACCATTTTTTTACTAACTCATTTGAATATTTTCTAATGTCTAATCTTGATACTAATCCCACGAGATTTCCTGAATCCATATTTCTAAACACTTCCTCCTCATCTCATCATAGGCACCATAGTACTACTGTACTTTGGTCCAAACTTTTGCAAAACCTTGATGCCAAATTTATTAACAAACTATCTCTTTGTATATTTTTACAACCTGCTTTAAAAAGTATCTGATCTCTGTATATGGTAACTAGTCCATATGTATTGTATTACA
>NW_022695530.1:0-716 GCF_011630105.1 Anneissia japonica | reverse complement strand
GTAAAGAAACTCAAGTCAACGCTTGACATAAAATCTTTTATGTCAAGCGTTGACAAAGACTACAGGAGTAGCCGAAATATTCGCCTAATAAATTTTAGTGTTTCTAAAGTCAACATCTTACGTTTGAGTTTCTTTACTGTTACGTTATATTATATTCTACAGTACATATATATATATATATCTCACCCCTGGGCAGACCCATAGTTTCAGCCATTGGTACTCTGACAGAGCACTTATCCGGCTTCATTGATTCTATTCTTCAACCTCTCATCCCCGCTATTCCCAGTTTCACTAAAGACACTACTTATTTTTGCTGCGAAGCAGCCAATTAATATTCTTGACAGCAGTTTGACCTCTGAAAGGTCATTGTTTGTCAAAAATCAAGGGCCTAAGATGACTGAAAAGCGGAGTTTCCTTCTTTCGTTCTGCCGGCTAAAATCAATTACTTTAGGCGACGTTTGTAGACTAACCAACACGTACCAACATCCGCATGTCGCACTAGCCTTATCCTACTCTAGGCCTAAACCAGCTAGGATGGTATAGGCCTAGCCTTGAAGGGATGAAGGTCCAAATGAAAAACAACGTCGCTCCTTGATAGCTAACATTGTCTATTTAACATCACAATAATTCATTATTAGACCTATAGTTGTCTTTTGAATTGTACTCCACAAATCTCAGCCGATACCTCGCACAACTCGAGTAACGTCTCGTATCTA
>NW_022695529.1:0-723 GCF_011630105.1 Anneissia japonica | reverse complement strand
CCAACGTCCGCATGTCGCGACGCTGGAGTACTATTCAGCGTTTTTACTATATTTCTAGGTTTCCTCTTTCTACGTTTAATCGGCTCATGTCTCAGCCACAATATTTTGAGGCCAATATTATTTACGAACCCAGTTAAACTTACAGTATTTACTAGCCTATTTCAATGAGCTAATTATTACATTTAGGCGACGCTTGTTGTAGACTGGCATACTGTTTTCGGAAATAAATACCATTTTATACACATGCGCAGATCGATTCGCCAGCAGCGAGTCATCGCCAGCAGCAGCGAGATGTCACTGCAGCAAAACACTATTGTACACGGTACCAACGCTGTTCTAATATAGACAATGGGTCGTGTCTCATATTATTTGTTATATTTTTATTCATTATTTTCACTTGACTCGCATAAATAATTTTGTTCGAAGAACATTTTATGCAGTTTTACTTCGCAGTACTTCACTTGCAATTTGCAATTTCTAGTTTATTATTATATTACCATCTCTTGAGTAAAGTTTCATATGAAGTAAATAGAATGTAGACCCGTACATATCTGATCTATTCTGATCTCTGGTTGTAATATATGCCTGAGTAATGATTAAATGCAGTACCAAATTTGACACTGGTCAATCAAAATTTCACACACAAACGGAAAGAAATGTTAATACAGTAAAATGTGGTACCAAGGGATGTTCGTAAATTGAAAAATTTGTTTGTAAATTGAG
>NW_022695528.1:0-10136 GCF_011630105.1 Anneissia japonica | reverse complement strand
TTATAATGAAATTTTATAACGAACTTAGAATAGTATATTTACACTTGATGTCCTAAAATCGACATTGGTATTTTATTATTAGCCAAGAAATCAATCAATAATTTATGTACAATGATTGTATTTTTTGAATTATTTTTCTGTTAACTAAATTGAGGCATTATTAAAGCCTAATAATAGACAATAATAATGGTGATGCTAATAATTATTCAGACATAGACAGCACCTCCTTGATCATTTGATTCATAAGTTAAAAACCCGCCTCCTCTCCGTTGAGGGCGTACAGTATTCCTAGTTGTCGGATGCACGGCACTGCGCGCATACTACATCAATGTTATGTATAGTAGATTATAAAAACTTCATTCATTTATTAATAATCAAAATGAATCATATGTTATAATCAATTACTGTAATATCTATCATGCATAAATTATATCGCTGCACTGGTATTACAGTGTAAATGATTTATTAGCTATTGTATTATTTTAGTTAAGTAGATTTATAACTGTTTCCATTTATCATCGCAGTCATGACTTACTGGAGGCAGTATTTAACAGACAATGGGGTCAAGTAAGACTTATTATCAGAGACGCGCCTGAACTCGTAAATGAGAAACGGGTATGTAATGTAGGCCTATACACTATTCAATTATAGTTCAACATCATTTAACTCAAAGGACAATCACAGCAAATTATAATATTAATTATATAATTAATAAAAGCACCTTCCTTGCAAATGTAAGCTCATCATGCATTGTCACCATTAAAGACATTATAAGGGCAAACTAAGAATGACACTGAAACAAAAACTAAAAAATATTTAATTGAATTAATATGCATTATTGTCCCATGCAAAACACCAACTCAATCATAAACAACTTTTTAAAAATTAGTACAAAAATTATCTACCTGAACATATAAATTAGTGTATCAAAAAAAATGTTTAGAGATAATTTTACAGCGAAAATGATAAAACAGGAAGTGTTTATTTTTATTGTTATTATATAGTCCAGTCCAGTATAAAAATCAGGTTACAAATTTTATTAAATTCAATAATTTCTATGCTCAAATTTATAATTTGTATGTTACTGAAAAATTAACAAATCGATATCAAATTATTTTTTAAATGATTTGTTTGTCATTTTCAGTAAGCTATACTTCTTTAAGGATTAGGCGTACATAGTACACTGATACAATTATAATTAGCGTGTTTTTATCATGCATAGGTCTACTGGTCAAAAGATACTTGGTAGCATTGTTTAAACCTATCAAATAATGTTTCTTATTTATTATTATTCCTCAATAAAAGTTAATCAATTCATTCAATAATGTATTTACAATAGAAAGTAAATGGCAATGGGTGTAATTGTTGAATTATTGTTTGAACTTCAATTGTGTGCGCTCTCCTAGCACCTATTTAAATTCTCGCTGACAACCAAAGATATTAGTCTAGCGCCCTCTTTAGTGTAACACCTACTTATCTTTAAAACTTTATTGAGAAAGGCCTACTTGATTATTGACTTTGGTGGTATTAGTTATAGTCTAAATAATGTTGTTAATACATATTAAGTTTTTTTGTTTTTTTTTAGCATTTCAAACCACAACACAATTACAGTAAAAACAAAGGTTGTTGCCAACGCAGCGGCATTGTATCAGAAAACAACATGCAAAACAAAAGAAACCTAAAATAAATATAAAGAAAAATAACAATTCTTTTTGCAAGCAATTGAATTCTGTAAATGAGAATTTGGAGATTAGAACATTCTACACGTTTCCATTTAAGAACATGCGAGTAATTGTGTAATGGAGTGTATCTGGTGGTATTTGAATCTGTTCAACCATGAAGCCTCCGTGGTCTAGTGGTTATGACACTCGCCTTGACAGCGAGAGGTCGCAGGTTCGAGTCCCGCCAGAGGCATTTTATGTGTATAAAAAGGACTGAATAAATACATCGTGTAGCATAGCTCTCAACGAATGTTCAGTCCTTTATTCGAACACTGTATTTACCTTTCTTTGATGATTTATATATGATTATACAGTGTTAACGGCTACCTTGATTTATGTTATATGCACCTATTTGTTCTAGCCGTACCTATTGTGTAATGGAGTGTATCTGGTGGTATTTGAATCTGTTCAACCATGAAGCCTCCGTGGTCTAGTGGTTATGACACTCGCCTTGACAGCGAGAGGTCGCAGGTTCGAGTCCCTTTTAATAGGAAAATAATGTGTACAAAGATCTTAGTAGTACAAAATAACATGTGAACAAAAGAGGGCGCTAAACAAGTATTTTCGGTTGTCAGAGAATCGTCTTTGTATCTGAATTTACTGTGAAAACGACGATTTGAGAATTTTTAAGCTGTTTTATAATGATTTCAGGGAGTGTTTCCTGACAATACCAGGTATATAAACCAAACTATTTTAAATAAAATAACCTACAATTTGAATTTATGTTTAATTCGAGCACACAAACATTTCATCTACTTATACAAAAAATTGAATAGGCATAATTATTGCGAAACTGTTGCCGAAAGCCACCTTGGTGAGGTGAAAGCGAGCCTTAAATTTTTAATGGCTATGGTTATTACTTTCTGGTTTCTTATTAAAATATATTTTATTAGTTACATTTTCTCGCGATCCAGGATAGAATGCTCCTATATAAAAAACCAGGAGACTATGCAATATCAATTTGGGGAACTACGTCTAAAAAGAATTAAAAATTATTTTTTAAGATTTAAAAAAAACCGTACTGCTGTAATAATTTAAAAATTATTCTTCCAAAATATTGCAGGTCGTCAGACTTACTATTTGTACTTGGTGTCCCGAAGATTGAATATCTGATGCTGTGGAGTTAGACCTACTTTTCCACAATTTAAATAACTCGTCTATCGCTAGGCGATTCTACGCTCAAGTTGTGAAGCCCGTAATAATTTGGCATACAAAAATACACTCATTGAGGAAAAAAATCCTCATTTGCTCATGAGTCTTTTTCCTTCAGTAATCTGAAATTTGATAAGAGATTCTTTCACTTTAGTAAGAAAAAATGCAAAAAGGGTGGTGGCTACCAAAGTGGTATCGCTGACAGTGTTCAGTGAATTTTATTTATTGACTCATTTTTATCAAATTATATAGTCTTAAACTTATATAAAGGAACTTTTGTCACCTTTCCAACCTTTTTTCACCATTACGTAATCTTTATAGGCCTAATATTTTAATATACTGAAATCGAAGTGCAAGTAAAATTGTTCATCTTTGTTTGCTGGTTCTTTGGTGTGTTTAAGTACCGGTATTTTCTTAGTCTGTTGTTTTGTCTGTACCTGTTAAAGTGGTGTTTTGTTCTCTCCTTTTATTGATTTAATTGAATTTTGTATTTAAAACATTTTTCTCAATTTTTCTGGTTTTTGTAATGAAATTGACCATGTTAATGAAATTGTTATGTTGTACTATTTTACTTCTTCGTTACGGAGGGTTTTTTTAAATAAATTAAATTGAATTGTGGGATTGATCTTATACAAAATAACTGGAGACATCTTCATGAATTTATACCTGCGCATCAAACGAATTCATTGATATTGTATTGAAATTTTTCCTAATATAAATAATTAAAGTAAGATACGTTTCTACTAACTATGTAATTGTTAACCACGAAATATTTACTTCAGTTATCATGCATTTTACAATAGTTAAATGTGAAGTCAATTGGTCTGGCTATAAATTATTGTATGGATTAATGCCCCTCTTAATTTGGGCAAAACACGGTCAATCAATCAACCAATCAATCAATTTATTGGATCCACTTTGATACAGTAGCACTTATACAAAATGCATGTGCATGCATACGTAAACAAACATACAGAAATAACATAAATTACTAGCTATTATTTTGGGTGCACAATAAATTCAGACGAGCGACGATCATCTCTCTGATAACCAAAAATACTAGTCTAGCGCCCTCGTTATTTTCGATTTTTTAAAGCACTGACAACTGTTACAGTACTTACCGTACATACTATATAGTAACTCCGTTACACTGTCGTCGGTACCATGTAATTGATAACGAAATATTCTATTCTATTCGTCTTGAAGTTAAATAAAAATTGAGTTTTTAATTAAAAAAAAACAAAATATCAAATGCAAAACAAAATTATTATTCCAGCCAAAATAATATGTTATTATGTGTAGGCCTGTATCCAAATGATAAAATATACATATTTTTCTGAAGTTTATATAAAGATGTTTTTGTAATTTTTCCAATTAGTCAATATGATATATAAGTCTTTGTATTTGTTATAAAACTCTAATCAAGAGAAGGGCAGTTACGATGTTTAGAATATAATATTTCGAAAAAATTATGATTCCGAACAGAGGTAGGCTAAGTATAGGCCTATCTAATGATAAAGAATAGGCAGATTTTGTCTGAAGCTTCTAATGCTTTGCAAAACGTTTAATTAATCAATATAATATATAAGTCTTTGTATTTGTTATAAAACTCTAATCAAGAGAAACGTAGTTACGAGGTTTAAAATATGATATTTCGAAAAAATTATGATTCCGAACAGAGATAGTCATATCCCATGATAAAGAATAGGCAATTTTTTTTTAAAAGTAGTATAGGTTTAAAGCTAGGTAAAATTGTTAATTAGTCATTAAAACATATATGTGTTTGGATTAGTTTTAAAACTCTACTCAAGAGAAAGTCAAATATGATCATAAAAATGTAGCTTTTCAAAAAAAATATGATTCCGAACAAATGGGTAAACAGGAGTTGTGTATCTAATGATAAAGAATAGGCAATTTTCTCTGAAGTCAGTATAGGCCTAATGATGAAGAAAAATCTTAACTAGTGGATAAAACATATTATTGTCAGTATTCTTTTCAAACCTTTATACAAAAGAAATATATCTAGAGTGTTAAAAATACAAAATTCCTAAAAAATTATGATCTGAACAAAACCCTAAATTAACATAAAATTTTTCAATGCAAAAGAATAGGGAAAAGCGTTAATTAAAAAAATTGATAAAATTTACGATTTTTAAACGATTAGCTTTAAATAGGGAGTTAATTTGTAATAATATTTGAATATTTAATTGATTGTGATTATTTATTTTAATTATGATGTGATTAAGTTGTGTTTATATGTGATATTTTGTGTATGTGTGATAGTTGAATGTGTTTTGTTATCATCGTATTTTGTTGTTTTCGTAGGCCGGCGGCCCGTTATTATATCTGATTGTGTGGCGAAGCCCACCACGTGATGTCATCAGTGAGAGTTTAAAATCAGCGACGGCAGAAACAATGGACTTCGTGTGGTCGGTGAGTAGAATTATGTATCATTACAATTACGACATCAACACACAAAATACAACAACACAGCATCTATACACAACATACCATACACCACTCTACATCAATTCTTACCTAACAACAACAACTTATTACATTTAAAACATATCTTAATCATTATCCACACTATAAATATGATATTTTATTGTATTTTACGATCAATGTTGATTGTTTATTGTTGAAATTTCCCGCACGGTTGTCGTGCAAATATCAACATTGCGCCTCGAATGAGGAAGAGAAGCAGCTGACAACCAAAATAAAGGTGTTGAAAATCACTGAAAAATCAGTTTTACATAAAACAATCATTGTCATGTTTGATCTTGTTTTGATCTGTATTGAACACTGAATATTGTAATTAAAATTTCAATAAGAAATATAAAAAAAACTACATAAGCTAAAAATATTTTTTAGGAGATGGTGATTAACTTGTACAAAACATAGGGCGTCCATGTTGTGATAATGATATAGCCAAGCCAAATGAATGCAAAAAAGCCTGTTAAAAATTAATGAAAACGAGCTTTACATAGAAAATTCACATTTATGTTTGTATTTGTTCGAGTAGTCAATGTACACTGAATATTAATTGTACAATTTTATAGGAAAAATCCATAAAAAGTATAATGGCCTAAAAAATATTTTTTTAAAGAGATGATGTGTTGTATATTCTCTGTTTTCATATTCCTTGTTCATTGTGTAGGTCCTTGGTCGTGGTGAGTGTATTCTACATCTCATTGCTGATCTCGGCTACGCTCAGCAACTGAGAGCAGCAGTCAGGATTTCTGCACGCAATGTGAATAGTCAAGACGGGGTACGTATAGGAAACAACACATTATTCATTAAAAACACTGTAATGACAAATCGTCATTATTAAATAAATACATTATTCATAAAATTATAATTAAATATTTATCTCTAAATATAATCTTGATCTTGTTTTGATCTGTATTGAGCACTGAGTGTAGTTATTAACATTTCAATTAAATATTTCATAGAAACTACACAATACCAAACTAAAAATATTTTTTTAGGAGAAGCTGTTTATAACGTGTACAAAACATAGGGCGTCCATGTTGTGATCACTATAGCCAAGCGAATGAATGAAAAAAAAGCTTGTTTTTTACAGTACTCAAAATCAGCTTTACCTGGAATTTTTTGAGCCGTATTTGATTTAAACGTTATGTTTTTTTTTTATAAAGAAGTATAGTATAGTAGCCTAAACTATGTTTTTAACACAGGAAACTCTCATATGGTAAAATAAAACAATGCTAGCGAGAGTAGGGCCTACTCTATGGAGGAATTAGTTACTCAGACTGTAAATGGAGGTCTATTTTAATAGTACACTACTTTACATAGGCTTTTCTTTTTCCATTGTAGAATAGTCTTTTGAGAACATTTTCTTTTCCAGAAATAATTAATGTGATATGACCCTCTGTATGGAGTTATGAATTTTTAGATAACATAAGGACAAGAATTCAGCAAATCGAAGCTTATCTTATTTCTGTTGGTTACGGATAAACTGTGTTGGGTCAAAGAATTGGGCCATAATGGGTTGTTTGTCATCACTTCATCAAGATGCCTACCGATTCGTGGAAAAGGCGTATTGTATACTGAAACTGTAGTCTTAAATGGCATAAATATGCCTCAAACACATCAGCAATAAATGGTATGTTTTAGAAATGAATCAGGTAAACATAAATGTACCCCTGGGAAGAATATTCATGATATTAAAAAAGCTAGGCCGAAGCCTTGAAGCCTAGTAGTTTAGGCTAGGCCTACTAGACTAGCCCTAGGCCTACACCGTACAGAGAACAGGCCTAGCCTAGCTAACATACCTAGACAGTACTAGAGCGTCCGTAGGCCCCTCTGTATGGAATCCAGGTTGATTTCGATCGCGTCTATATATAGTATGGCAAAATTCTTCTGCAATGACCATACCTAGACAGTACTGAGCGTCCGTAGGCCCCTCTGTCTCGAATTCAGGTTGATTTCGATCACGTCAATATACAGTATGGCTAAATTTTTCTGCAATGACATAGGATAAAGTAAGGAGGAGGGGGAGGCAGGTCAAGAAGGGTGGGTTCATTAAGTTGGGCACACACATCCTCGTTTTTGCGGCTAAATTTTTGGCATATTTATGTTATATAAAATTGTTGTGCCGCCACCTCGCCCCTTCCTGTTAGTAAAATTCTGGATCCGCCCATCATAAAACTTGAAAATAATTCCTCACAAGGACTATCCAGAAAAGACACTCATCTACAGAGACATCATCTACAAAGACGTCCTTTAGAAAAATAGTAACATGCTAACCATAACGTTCACATTGCCTCCTCCTCATTCAAAACCGTGTGGAGCACAGGTATATATGCTAGTAGAGAATATAATCATCATAAAGGACATTATTTAGTATAAAATAATAGTAGTTTTAAAATATTGTTATGGAAGAAAATTGTCACAAAAATGTATTTTATACAAAGTGAAAGTTGGGTTACATTTACCTAAATTTTAACTGTAATGTTATTGATTGCATCATAATAGTAGTTTTAAAATATTGTTATGGAAGAAAATTATCGATGAAAATGTTTTTCATACAAAGTGAAAGTTAGTTATTTACCTAAATTTTAACTGTAATGTTATTGATTGCATTATTTCATTTGTTTACAGAGGTTTTGACTGTGTCTGGATTGGTAACAATGAATATGTTGTTTATTCACATTATGCTATCATTTGTACGGTTATGAGCTTTATTGATTAACACTGTTTTCAATTGTGTTCCAGTTTGGCAATACTCCACTTCACAGGTTGTTAAAATTTAACCATTCGTATGGAGATCACATAGACGCAACTAATTACTTGATAAAGGCTGGAGCGAATGCCAAATTAAAAAACCAGGTAAGGTAGATAAAAATGATGACAATGAAGATGATGATGATTATTATGATTATGGTGATGATGAAGATGTTTATAGTTAAATAATGGTGATAAGGAGCATACTGAAATTAATGATGGCAACTATAATGTCGATATTGTATGGCGACTAATGATATTAGGATTTAGGCCTATACACTACAGTAAGCGAAATGTTTATTCATGATCGTTGTAGCAACTATTGATTTTTGTCAATGTTTTATTGTTAACATGAATATTTACAAGATGCAATTGTAGAATTAAAGAATAATTAAATTGATATGTAAATTTCAATTCAATTGTTTTGAATTGTTTTGGGGTAACATTTGTTGAAGTGCTTTAAAATGTGATTGTTTTGCTTGATTATTTATTTAATTCATGAGGTATGATATGATATGTGATTGTCTTTGCAGCGTGGTCAAACTCCAGCTGAAGTGTATGTGAACAACAAATGTGAAAAGTACGATTCTACCAACAAAGAAAAACAAAAAGAAATGCTCATGCGTCTCCTACAAAGTGAGCTGTTCATACGAACATAAGTTCATATTTAATTTATTTGTTTTGTTTCATATCAAATATCAATCATTTTAAAATTAATATTAGTATATTCGCATTTTGTATATTTAGTATGAAATTCTTGAAACACCATTTAAATGTCCATTCATTTGTTTATATGTGCATATCTATTTTTTCAATTGTATTTATGTGTATTGTACAGTGTATATTATGTACTGTACTTACATTTAAACACAGTAAATAAGAATCCCAATGTTAGCTGTATTAAATTACAGTATTTTGATTAGCAATCCAGGCGGCTATTGGTGGCGCTTTGTAATATTTTACAGCATTTGGTTTATGCTCGATTCAGACAAAATGATAGCGCTATCACTCAGTGTATCATTGAATATAATACTGTAAAACATTTATTCAATGATGAAAATAAAACGACTACTCTAGGCCTATATTTTCTCCGTCTGTTATCACCATAGTAATTTATTGCCCCTCTTTTAGAATAAATAAGTTCTAATTTTATACTTTTGTTTGCAAATTTGCTTTTATTATGGTTACATAATCACAAGACTGGGTTTGATGAAGTAAATGTTGCACCATTGATACAAATAATTCTATGATGAAAGAAATGCAAAATCACAATTGAAGCAATGACAAAAATTGTATGAAAGGATAGGTTAAAGACCTCTTCAGTAAATGATAGCATTGCAGGCGGCTGTCCTTGGTAATATCGATCTTTTCATATTTATCAAGTTTCATGAGGTAATTCAATGTGTAAATCAAATATATTTATGCTTAAAGCGGGGATTGTTCCAACGGAAATCTTGGCACGTGGGCCCAAAGCAGTGGAAGCTTTTAATGATGCTCTAGCTGAGGGAGAAACAGAGGTTAATCAAGGAAGGACAGTTTTCATGGGCCTCGAGAGAGTCGGCAAGACATCTACAATCAAGTCATTTTTAAGGAATACGTAAGCTCATATATTCAAAATTTGCTTGCTTTTTTTTTTTTTTTTTTTTATATCCTTCACATCTAACAGCAAGTACACATGCCACTTACAGAATGAGAATGATTCTTTATAAACTAAGTCTCTTTATGAGGCTTAGGGAGTGGAGTTGTTTTAGTCGTGAGAAAAATTCCTGCTGTGACAGGAATTGAACCCAGGACCCTAGGATCAGAAGGCAAGTATCTTAACCACTGAGGTATTCAACTCCACTCCCTTCAATAATATCAATCTTCCACTTCAATAATATCAATCCTTTCACTACATTAGTTAATCAGTCGAAATAGCTAAAGCCTTCAATAATGCTTTTTTAAGAAACCAGTAATTCAAATAATTTTTTTGTATTTCTTTCCATAATCAACAACTTAATGAATGTATGAAAACTT
>NW_022695527.1:0-886 GCF_011630105.1 Anneissia japonica | reverse complement strand
GGAATGACATACATACAGTACTTCAACTACCAAAATATGCAACTCATAGATAACCACAAAATTCGCTTTTTTAAGTATCAAATGAAATAACTTTTCATGTTATAAACAGTGCAAATAAACAGTAGTTAAAGCATGTGGATCAATTGTGTATTCGAATGACAAGTTCATGTATGGGAAAAGGGAGAGGCTTACTTTACTTAAATAAATGTTCTGCTTAGAGTTATTTCAAAGAAGTAGAACAATAGAAGCTTTTTTTATCTTTGAATATTTTATCATTGAATACAGGTATGTAATTTCTGCAAAAAGTAAAATGTAAATGACAATTTATTTGATGTTTCCTTTTTGAAAACTAAATTATTTCAGTTTAATAAAATGCATATAATGATTAAAATATTTAATTTTGGGGCCATTTTTACCTACCTGTCATTTGGGGCCATTTTTACCTGGGCCATTTTTACCGGGGCCATTTTTTCCTGGGTCATTTTTTCCGCGAACATTCTTACCGTACACCCTGGAATATAGACAGATTGCGATTAAATGTAAACATGAGTAATGTACAAGTCTGATTTCTCATCTCGAATTGCTTTATCGTGTGTACTGTAGTACGGTATTGTTGTTATGTAATCTTTGTGCAATGTACATTTTTTTCTTTTTTTTTCTCTTTCATTTTTCTTTTCATAAGAACCAGCAAAATTTTGCCCATAATAATAATGTTCCTAATATTGTTTTAGCACAGCCTCAAGGTTTCTTATTTTGTTTTTTGGTTCACACTTTCAAAAATAGAGGTTATTACAGTACATATTCACACGTACAGTACATCAAAAAAATGGTACAAAATAAGATTTGTACTTAGTTTTTCTGTTTGAAAATAAATAATCATTTTACA
>NW_022695526.1:0-647 GCF_011630105.1 Anneissia japonica | reverse complement strand
CTATCGGAGATCTGGTTGAGCGTGGATTTGCGAAGAAACTCACCAACAAAGAAAAAACTGAATACTATGGACCTGTTCATTTTATCCCACACCATGCTGTTATTAGACCGGAAAATGTAAGTACACCTATAAGGATAGTCTTCAACTCCTCGAGTGTGTGCAACGGTGTGTCGTTAAATGATCACTTTCACAAGTGACCTGACCTACTAAATAATCTAATGAGAGTCATCATGAGGTTTAGAGAGCACAAGGTGGCTATTGCAGGTGACATCAGCAAGATGTTTTACCAGGTGAAGATTCCACTACAAGATATGCATGTACACCGGTTTTTGTGGAGAAACTTTGAACAGAGAACTCCTGATACATATGTACTCACCATTGTTACACCAGGTGATAAACCTGTACCAGCCATGGCAATTACAGCTCTTTTGAAAACAGCGAAGGAGAATGAACATGACTACCCAGAAGCGGCAAATGTACTACAAAGCGACACGTACATGGACGACATTTGCATGTCTGTACAAAGTGAACATTCTGCAGTCAAGATTACAGAGGACATTGACCAAGTTCTGTCAACAGCTTGATTCAAAGTCAAGAAGTGGGTGTCGAATGCTAAGCTTAACAGAAATCAAGACTTTGGTGAACAA
>NW_022695525.1:0-845 GCF_011630105.1 Anneissia japonica | reverse complement strand
TAAGTAAAACGATTGAACGAGTTGCAAATATCATCAGCATGCATGTATGTGTATGTATGTATATATCGACGGTGGCGAGTGGTGTGCTGCTTCTGTGCTTGTTGATTGATATTCGTTTGCATACATCGACCTTTAGATACTGGATAGGTCTATGGTATCAGATAGGCCTACCGGCCGTTTTTTCTTATACTTTTTTATTTCACTGAGATCATAATACTTTTGTAGCATAATAACCTTTAACACGCCGAGTGATTCGATTTGAGTATCCAAAGTAAACATTATGGCCTTGTCGTAACTTCATTCATTTCTATCTTGTTTATTATACAGTATTTAGTTGTCTACTAATCCAAGTAGGTGGAATGTTAATTTTCCAATTAATATATTTTATTGATACTGGGAAATACTAGGCCTGGTGTTTCGTAGCCTACATCGATGTTGATTAAAACCATTGAAGTAATACACCTCAATGATTAAACTAAGAGTATCGCATACGGACTTTCTAGTTTCTTTGTCTTGTAATCGAATCGCTCGCCCAAAAATTTGCTGGTAGTAGCGTACAACCCATTCTTTTTTCCACATGTCTATCATTGTATACTGTAACGTCTGTACTTTTATACCCTGATAAGTCTATACACACCCCACCCCACACGCTTACACCCAGTCGGCTTCTCCCAAACCCTTTACACATATAGGCCAGGCATGATATAGGCTATACTCCACTCTCTTCGTGAAGGGACTTGATTTATAATGCATCGTCCATCCTGTAATTGGCGAGCAACTTACCGTCGGATGCGAATGATAAAAATAAAAACAAATGCAGCACAGGGCCTATATAAATATGTTAT
>NW_022695524.1:0-609 GCF_011630105.1 Anneissia japonica | reverse complement strand
TGGTTACTTCATATTATTTATTTCCACTACAACATTGTTTCGTATGGTTGGCAGAGCTAACCACACTCATCAGGCGGATATGTACAACTGATGTTATTACAAGGAAAACTTAAGCATCATTAATTGAGAATGAGATTAGCGGTGATTAAAAGGGTATATTGTCTAGATGGTATATTGTTTATCTATGGATTAGCAATGATTGGTTTCTTAGCAGGAATTTCCTCCTGTGCCTACAAGTGGATATTAATACATTTCTGCAGTTGAGAGAACTTAACTCAGGATGACAAATAATTAGAAACTTTTCATGTAGGCATAGATTGCATCGTTTTTATAGTTAGAATATGGTCTACATTGTTTTATAATTTTACATTTTATGGTATATTGCGTCATAATGTCCTTCAATTACCAAATGTATTAACTTAGTTCAGTACTATTTCTGTATTTAGCATTACGGAATAAGTTAGTATGGTTTCTATATCTAGTTTTAAATGTATTTCCCGTAGGACCGATGTAATCTTCTTCATTCTTGTTGTCGACTCCTTGTTACTGTAGCTTGATAGACATTCTCTTCAGTGAGGCATTTATATTTTGTATATATATATATATTGT
>NW_022695523.1:975-1169 GCF_011630105.1 Anneissia japonica | reverse complement strand
AATAACTGTGGCACGCATTGCCATCTGAGGGCCTTCTGACCAAGCCGGGTGGATGGTTTGGGAGGAGGTATCCTAATGAGATTTTTTTTTTTTCAAATAGGACCTCTGGATATCCAGAAATGGTGCTCTCTCAGACTGGAAAAATACTCTTAAGTATTTGATAAAGTACAATTAAGATCTATAAACTCAGCTCA
>NW_022695523.1:308-827 GCF_011630105.1 Anneissia japonica | reverse complement strand
TTTAAATTTAACATGATACTAAGGAAAAGGGAAGAAGCTAGGATTTATAGACTATAGGCCTACACTAGGCCTAAATACATAGTAGTTTGGCCTAGGCCCCCAGGCCTACATCTGTCCTAGCTAGCTAGTTAGGCGGGCCTAGGGCCTACCTAAATACAGAAATTGTAAATATTTGTCAGGCTCAGAAGCACGATCAACACTGTTAGGTCCCGGGGTCTGTCTTCCTCAGTTTATTGAATTGACCCATTCGGATCTCTCATTTTTCTTCTAATTTTGACGTCTTCCACAGCATCCTCGACATGGTGTAGGACCGGTTCGGCCGTACACTTGTTCGGCCGTAAGATATTCAATGCCCATATAAGGGTTATTGTATGGAACGCCGTGTAGTGTATAATCAAAGCGTGAATTGGATGTCACTGTACTGTACAGTGCAATGTTGACCGCGGGTTAGGTGGTGGTGCAGGGGAAAAAAATAACGATTACTAATAAAAATGTGTTGTTTGTTTTTACTTCTACTGG
>NW_022695523.1:0-286 GCF_011630105.1 Anneissia japonica | reverse complement strand
CGGGAACCTTATAATAAAAATAACGATTACTAATAAAAATGTTTTTGTTTGTTTTTACTTCTACTGGTGGTACACGGGAACCTAATAATAAAAATAACGATTAATAATAAAAATGTGTCGTTTGTTTTTACTTCTACTGGTGGTACACGAGAACCTAATAAAAATAACGATTACTAATAGAAATGTGTTTGTTTTTACTTCTACTGGTGGTACACGGGAACCTACGATGGCCCACAAGGGACACACTGCAAAGAAAAAGAAATGCTGCAAACAAAAAAGAAATCAT
>NW_022695522.1:0-3065 GCF_011630105.1 Anneissia japonica | reverse complement strand
TGTATATATATGCGGTAGTACATTTAATAAGTTTATACATTTTTCTTGTTAATAACATTTATTTATATTCAATATGCTTATTAGTAATAGGAAATACTAATTGGTATCAAATCTACTCACAACTGTAGATTTATAAACGCTTGTGAGTGAATTGGGAATAAATTTACAACTTTTCTGTGGAGGTCAATGACCTTTTGACCTCTAGTTATGTCAATTTCTGCCTTTTTCAAAACTTTTTCAATTTGAATGACTGACCAATCTATAGGCTAAATGTTGATACCAACATCATACAAATCCATTGACTAAATCAAGTGTTATAAGCAGAAATGTTACCCCTACCCAAAACTGTTGTTGATTAAAAATTTCTATGATCATAAACAATGTACAATGGGTACATAATGAATTTTAATTTTTTTCTCGTTAACATCAACGTATTCCATATGTCAATATATACAAGAAAAACACAATTTGTATCAAATACATCCAAAATTAGAGACATGGCACTGAAGTTTATTGATATTTTATGCAAAAAATTGCATTTTAGAAAAAAGTCAATGACCTTTTGACCTCTAGTGACGTTAATACTTTTCGGATTAATTTCATTTAAAATGCATATGATTAAGGAACATATATGCTACACATTGCTATCAAAATAATATTGATGAGCGTTTTAATTCACAGGTTATGGGCATAAATGTTACCCCTCCCCCCCCCAAAAAAAAGTATTGACCATAAAACACTAACGACCACTACAAATGACGTGAGTACATACAATGTATCCCTATATTTTTCTTGTTAACATCAATTTTTTTTTGTTCTATATGTCCGTAGGAACAAAATGATACCAAGGAAGTTTAACCGTGGGGGTGGGGTGCACGGTTACCCCCCTCCAGCCCATGGCCTATATTGTTTTTACCACCACCCACGATGAATGTATGTTTAGTAATAATTAGAGAAAGAGGGGAGAGAAGGGGAAGGTCGAGATTGAGTGAGAGGGAATTGCTAAAAGAAAAAAAACCTGTAAATCGTGTAACGGTTTACCATTTTACTTTTGTGTAATAATTCTGTTACCGTATTCTTTAACGTTTATTAAAAATAATTATTTGTTGTTCAGTTTGTATTAAATACATCCAAAATTAGAGATATGACACTGGAGTTTATTGATATTTTATGCACAAATTTGCATTTTTGAAAAAAATCGATGACCTTTTGACCTCTAGTGACGTTAATACTTGTCGGATTAATTTTATTTAAACTACATATGATTAAGAAACATATATGCTACACATTGCTACCAAAATAATATTGATGAGCTTTTTAATTCACAGGTTATGGGAATAACCCCTCCCCCTAAAAAAGCATTGACCATAAAACACTAACGACCATTACAAACGACGCGAGTACATACAATGCATCCCTATATTTTTCTTGTTAACATAAATTGTTTTGTTCTATATGCCCGTAGGAACAAAATGATACCAAGGAAGTTTAACTGTGGAGGAGGGGGAGGGTGCGCGGTTACCCCCTCCAGCCCATGGCCTATATTGTTTTCATCACCACCCACGATGATTGTATGCTTAGTAATAATTAGAGAAAGAGGGGAGAGAAGGGGAAGGTCGAGATTGAGTGAGAGGGGATTGCTAAAAGGAAAAAAAAATGTAAATCGTGTAACGGTTTACCATTTTATTTTTGTGTAATAATTGTGTTATTCTTTAACGATCTTTAATAATAATTATTTGCTGTTCAGTGATTGGTTTATTTTAAATAAAACATTCATCCTTATTGGCCATGATGTAGTGAGTACATAAACGAGTCAGGTTGGTTCTCGAACCAGATAAGGATAGCTCATTTTCGTTATTACGCATTCGTTAATCATTTGCATGATTGTGATGTCAGAATGTGAGAGAATCACTACTTGATTGATTAAATTTTGCAAATGTTAAAACCTACCTTGAAAACTATATATTTAAATAAATAATCATGTGATATTCATGTCACCTTGGTATTGGCTACTTCATTTATTTCAATTGAAAATTTTGGTATACAATCTTTTTTTATAGTTTTTGAATTCAAAACATTACATTTTGAGATATTTTGTAAGCAAATAGTCATTAAACGTGGCCCATATGTGTCTCTTCTTTTTATTGACGTTATGAATGATCAAACAGACTGCAAACCGTTATTGGTCAACTTGTCGACAGCGATCTAAAAGGCTTCGTAAAAGGAAAACACATGGGGACAATGTAAGACTAATTAGTGACTTAATTGAGTATAGCAATCAGCACAATACTGAAGGCGCTATCATATGCCTTGACTTTAAAAACAGCCTTCGACATGGTAGAAAAAATGTTGTGTTCGATGTATTGAAGCACTTTAAACTTAACAGGACATTTATTCAGTGGATAGAGGTCTTATATAAAAACTCAGTTGCATATTAAACAACGGTTTCAACTTACAATAGTTTAAACTAGAGCGAGGACTAAGACAGGGATGTCCCCCTGTCCGCAATCCTCTTTATTTTAACTGTAGCAATAAAGGAAAGAGAGAAAAAACTAAAACTACCTGAAACTAACCAAGAATTAAAGATATGTCAAATGGCAGATGACACAACCCTCTTTCTGAAGGATGAACAAAGCATATCATCTTTGTTCAAAACATTGAATATTTTTTGTGGAGTTTATGGTCTTGAAATAAACAAAGAAAATTGTGAAGGTTTATGAATAATGAGCGTCTAAATGTAAGACGGAAAAGCCAGGTGGCATTAAATGGCCAAATTGTACAATAAAAATACTAGGTGTTTATAGTGGGCATGACTACAAAATGTGTGTTGAAAGAAACTGGTCTGAGAAAATAGAAACTAAAAATCGTTCTGGACAGGTGGAAAAATGGAAGTTAACATATTTCGGAAAACACTTATACTTAAATCATTTGCTTTATCAAATCTTGTGTACACAGCCGGTATTGTTAATATACCAGAGCATGTACATAAGCATTTACAAAATTATGATAAATAATCTGTCCTCTAAAACATGTTCCGATATATTGAGAAACATCGTCGGAGTAAA
>NW_022695521.1:0-1282 GCF_011630105.1 Anneissia japonica | reverse complement strand
GGGGCGGGGGGGGGGTGGGTGCAGAGGCAGCGGACACACCCTCCCCTCCCAAATTCCGAAAGGTCTACTTTTTAAAACCTATGATTTCACAAAATCGTTCCCAATTATCACAAAATGCTATAGCATGCATTGCATTATATATTTGCCGGCTTATCTAACTGTTGATTTTTAATACTGTGGTATGAAATTTGTTAGAAATTGATCTTCTCCGGTGATTGTCCATACAATATGAATAATGTTATCTAGGCCTTCAGGTGTACAGGACATAATAACGTTACTTTTTCAGGTCCAAAAATCACCCAAATTAATGAAAATTTAAATGAAATATTCATGAATTATGTGTTTGAGAAATCTATTATGTAAAGACTCTCAAAATGCTACTTTGTCGCTTTTTTCACAAACCCCCTCCAGGCCTCTGCCTCTGGACCACCAAATTTCAAAAAGTCCAATTTTATCTAGTCTAAAATTATCACGGAATGCTATAATATGCATAACATTTTTTGCCCGCTATTCTACCCGTTGATTTTTTAATATGTGCTACGAAATCTGTTGGAAATTATCAGCTCCAATTATTGCAGATTGATCCATGTCATCATTAGGCCTACAGATGTAAAGATCATGAAAAATTACAATTCCACAGTGGTGGATTCAAAGGGGTGGGGGAGAGCCCCTAAAATTATAAAAGAAATGGAGAAAAAAGAAAAATCATAGGCCTAATAGGCCCAGAACCGATGACCGCTGTCAGACATTCCAACCCCTTAACGTCCAAAAGCGGGACACATTGATTCTTAAAGCAGGATTTTTTGTTCAAAAGCGGGACACACTGTGATTAACATTACAGATAAATTGTATGCATGAAAATACACAGTAAATAGTATAAAAACGTTATATATATCTTATATATATATACTTACTATATATATATATATATATATATATTATATTATATTTTCAACTGATAAACATCTCTTTCGTATCGATTAATCATTATATTAACACGGCTCGTCGCCTGAGAGGGCCATAAATTTTAGAGTAACCTCTTGGAGTTTAGTATAGGTATTATCGTGATTATTTTTTATTTATGAAAGTTGAAAAGCGGGATAATTCGGGGTTTGGGCGGGACAGCGGGACACGACTCCGAAAAGTGTGACAATCCCGCCGAAAGCGGGACAGTTGGAATCTATGCCGATGTTCTTGTTATTAGTGAGTTAGCCTAGGCTAAAAGAAATTCCAAAACGAAAAATAGGGGCATTGAAACTGCAGTGTTTTTGATTTCGGTGGG
>NW_022695520.1:0-943 GCF_011630105.1 Anneissia japonica | reverse complement strand
TCCCGCGTCGAAGGAGAATTCCATTTTTCCTTTACTGACAGAGATGCCGACGAAATCCATGTTCTAAATGCTCGACGCGTGCAGGATCCGCCCGTTATCCAAGGACGACAATTTCAGATAGAAACTTACGTCGACGTCCATCCTGTGGTCGTCGACAGAGTTTCCCAGTGGTCGCCTGAAAGCGACGCCCGTGTTCCGATTCAGTCTGAACGTCATGTCGTTGGGCATCGCTGTCGAACCGACGTACGGCGACCCGTCCGATGATACACTGTTTTTCAGGACTTCTTTTTCGGAGTTTGTCGTCTCTTCTTCTTTGGTTTTCGGTTCATTCGCGTTCGATTCTTTCGTTGTCGAATCCTCCGTGATCTGTTTGATAGTTGTCGATTCCTTCGTTGTCGATGCCGGCGTGGTCTGTTTGTTAGAAGTCGATTCCTTCGCGTTCGATCCCTTCGTTGTAGATGCCGGCGTGGTCTGTTTGGTAGTAGTCGATTCCTTCGTGGTCGATACCTGCTTCGTCGATTTCTTCGTTGTTGACTCCTTAGTTGTCGACTCCTTCGTGGTCGATGCCTTTGTTGTAGGATTGGTAGTTGTTGATTCCTTCGTTGTCGACTCCATCGTCGTCGACTCCTTCGTTGTCGATGCCTTGGTTGTCGACTCCTTCGTTGTCGATGCCTTAGTAGTGGGTTCGGCCGTTGTCGTTTTCTTCGTCGTCGATTCTTTCGTCGTCGATTCCTTCGTCGTCGATTCCTTCGTCGTCGGTTCAACCTTCGACGTAGAATAGGTAGTATTCCTTCTTGGACAACGTCCTATCATTTTGCTGCTTCGAATCTTCCATTGGTTTAACGTAAGTCCTCTCAGACATCCGTTAACACCCGGCAAATCGTAACTAGCGCCCACCGTGTACACGTTTCCCACGTCGAGTATTGCGTCGTCCCCGATCACG
>NW_022695519.1:37162-49708 GCF_011630105.1 Anneissia japonica | reverse complement strand
AAATTGAAAGGAAAAATATTGGAAGACAACAAAGCTGTACAAAAACACACTTGAAAGCATGGCTATCAGTTAAAATAAGAAATAAAATAAAATGAAATTAAGGATAAGCATCGTATCCTTCTAAAATACTCCCCCTGCAAACCTTATCAGGATTGTTGTGCCAGGTCCCTGACCACTGAGGCTCTAGTCGGCCCCTTGAGTCAGACTCCCTGTCACCAATTTCTGGAGCCACAATTTGCATGTGTGTATAATTGTAGATTATTATTAATTTGTTTATTTCCTTTATTATAATTTTTTTTTTATAAATTTATGTATTTATCATAGGTATGCTAATAAAACGTTTTAACTGCAAGGCCTATTAAATTGACTTTTATTTGCTGATAGCCAATTGATTTACAGATTAAAACAAAAAGAATCATTTAACTACAATAAGCCGCTATTTCTTATACGAATACATAGTAAAAGAGTGTTCCAACATGAATGTTATGCTGTGGTTAATGTTTTAATACTACTTTTATTTTACTTTCGACAAAGTGGGCTTCAGCGCAAACTGGGTTTCAACAAACTGGGATTCGTAGTTTTTGATTCAGCAAACTGGCATTCGGCAAACTGTGATTTGGCAAAGTGAACTCGAAAATCTGGCAGTCGGCAACCTGGGGTTCTACAATCTGGCGTAGAACCACCAAGAAGAAGCCAACACGAAAGTCTTCCTGTATGCAAAGCATGCTTTAACGAATAACAACCATGTATAGCAATCATCCGTTCCTTTTCTCGAGACATCGATATTACAGACCATTACACCCCAGCTTTCTTTTGTAAAGGAAAATGTAGCTTCTGTAATCATAAACTGAGTTTGTTGAAACTTTCAGCAACTTCAGAGTATTAGATTTTCTGTCACAAAAGTTGTCTGAAGAACAAGATAACGTCTCACTGCTGCTTGGAGTTAAGGAGAAAAGTGTAAATCAAGCAAGTAAGATGTTCAATAGAAAGTTTTGCAGAGACAAGATCACTGACATATCATTGTTGCCACCATGTTAGCAGAATCTCGAGCTTCAGATATTTAACAAACTTAACCGTTCAAGAATGAAAATAAGCAGAGGTAAATGACTGTCAATAGGTTTAGGATTTAGTTAGGATTCTGGTGATATTTTCCATTCTTCAAAACAGAAAAGGGCTAATAATATAAGGGGAAATCTTACTTACATTTTCAAAAGTGAGTTAGCTTACACCCCTAAAATATGTTATTTTGGGTTTAAAAAGTCAACAGCAGTCATTACATTCATTTTTTTTTTAAATTAAACAAATTTATCTAGGGTACTGAAGCTGCTGTTAAGTTAATTTTGACGGCCAATTTAAAAAGCGCCCTCAATTGCCTCCCGAAATCTTCACATTAATAACGTTAGCTAGTTATACTTTACTCCTATCATTACATATTCAAAAGTTGGTCAAACCTACCTCTTCTGTGGTTATTTTACCCATACAGTATATATGTAATTTATTGGATTTTGGCGGCCATTTTGAAAAAGCGCCCTTACGCGAAAGTTCTCAGATTACAACCATTTTACCTCACATATTCTGATTCCCTATAAAAACTGATCTAGAAAAACCATATGAGAATTTCTACCTCTCTAAGTGGCACCTATCTCAATTATAGCCTGGTCTATATTCCATAAATGTTTTCTATTAATTTTTTTAATTTTCATTTCTTTCATGTACCTTTCTTAAGTGGCAATTATTGTGAAATCCAATGTGGCAGTTGTCGGACTTCCTTCTAAATGGTGTTACTCTACTGCCATAGGCAGGTCTCACTATGATTATGAGATGTTTGATGATTGCATGATATCCCTTTATAAATATACACAATCTAGATTCACAGTGCTGGTAATTGCTGCGAAGCAGCCAATTCATATTCTTGACAGCAATTTGACCTCTGAAAGGTCATTGTTTGTCAAAAAACTATCGCCTAAGACAACTGAAAAGCGGAGTTTCCTTCTTTCGTTCTGCCGGGTAAAATCAATTACTTTAGGCGATGTTTGTAGACTAACCTACTCGTACCAACGTCGGCATGTCGCGACGCTGGAGTACTATTCAGCGTTTTTACTATATTTCTAGGTTTCCTATTTCTACGTTTAATCGGCTCAGGTCTCAGCCACAATATTTTGAGGCCAATATTATTTACGAACCCAGTTAAAATTATTTACTAGCCTATTTCAACATGCTAATTATTACATTTAGGCGACGCTTGTTGTAGACTGGCATAGTGTTTTCGGAAATAAATACTATTTTATACACATGCGCAGATCGATTCGCCAGCAGCGAGTCATCGCCAGCAGCAGCAGCGAGTCGCCAGCAGAGAGATGTCACTGCAGCAAAACACTATTGTACACGGCACCAACGCTGTTGTATGTGCTCATATTATTTGTTATATTTTTATTATTCATTATTTTCACTTGACTCGCATAAATAATTTTGTTCGAAGAACATTTTATGCAGTTGTACTTCGCAGCACTTCACTTGCAATTTGCAATTTCTAGTTTATATAAAGTAAATATGGAAAAAAAATACTGTGGCCGCAATCTTGATATCCAATATGGCAGCCATCTTGATATTCAATATGGCGGCCTTCTGACATAATTTCTGATATCTGCATGATACTCCCGGATATCGAAAACACGAGTAGAGATCTTTGAAAGTGCTAGGTGTTGTAGATATGACGATATTTACAACATTATCAATAATTAATTTGGTGGCCATCTTGAAATCTAGTTGGCAGAAATCTTGAAATTCAATGGCGGCATTCTGGCATAATTTCTGATGGCTTCATGATAGTCCTTGATATCGAAAACATGGGTAACAGTCTTTGATTGACAGTGCTATGTGCTGTAGATAAGATATTGTCAAAAATAGCAATAATTTGGAGGCCATCTTGAAATCCAATATGGCGGCGCCATCTGACATAATTTCTGATGATTGCATGACACTCCCTGCTTTTGAAAACATGGGTAATGATCTTCACTTGGAGTGATATGTGCTGTAAATATGAATACATAGGCTAAAATTAATTATTTTGGCGGCAATATTAAATTTCAAGATGGCGGCCAATTTGAAATTTAATATGGTCTTCTGACATAATTTCTGATGGCTGCATGGTAGTTCCTGATATCGAAAACATGGACAACGGTCTTTGATTGACAGTGCTAGGTAATGTAGATATGAATATTGACAAAAATATCACTAATTTGGTGGCCATCTTGAAATCCAATATGGCGGCGCCATCTGACATAATTTCTGATGATTGCATGACACTCCCTGATATTGAAAACATGGGTAATGATCTTCATTTAGCAATGACATGTGCTGTAGACATGAATATATTGGCTAAAATCAAATATTTTGGCGGCCATATTGGATTTCAAGACGGTGGCCATTAGGAGGCCTTATTTTTTGGGGTCTATTTATTTTAATGATCTTCAGCTGTCATAGTATCACTGTGGGAAGTTTCATGCTTTCTTCCAGAAGTGCACGATTCTACCCGAAATTCAACCTTAGCCGCTTTACTACTATATCTTGGAATTTATATCTCTAACACTAACACCGACTCACGACATATAGAAGAGGTTTTAAGAAAAGGTAATACGATCATATATAAAGGAAATTATCTATAAGCAGGACAACTTTAACAGAGTTTATTTTGGTGACTCACTCTAGAGAGTAATCGGTTTACCTATGTACCATCAATTATGGTTGCTCCGTTTGGCTTAGTGGTTGTAAATCCTCAACCGACAAAATTGAAAACCTCCAATATGAAATGGCAAGGATAATTTTAAGAGTCACCTAAAGATGTACAGTAGCTAAAGAAGCACTATATGGAGATTTAGGATGGTACACAATTTCCAGTATACACAATAATTTTAAAATTAAATATTTCAACCGGTTGAAAAATTTTGACGATGACAGGTGGCCTTGATTACTCTTGAAAGCAATTATGCATAATGAAAATAAAATGAAATGGAAATGGTTAAATGTCATTAAGCAGCTTCTTTCGAAGCATGACTTAAACCATGAATTTTGTGTTAATCAATCAATTAATACCTGTTTATCTGATTTTAAACTCATAAATTGTACAAATGATAATTACAAATGGTTTAAAAGAGCTTGTAGAAATCAACTTTAAATGAATATCTCATGATATAAAAAACCTTTTATTGAAACATCTATGTGATAAAACTGACTTCAAAGGAATCAGTGTAAAGTTTAAAGCAAGGTCTAATTGTTTAGCTTCAGATGGTAGGAAAAGTACTTGGTATGATGATTGCACAGGTTTTTGCAAATTATGTAATGTAACTCTGGAAAATAATGTATAAAGCACTTTCTATTAGAATGCCCACAATTTTATAATATTAAGGCTAAAGACCTTCCATGAAATTAACATTGCTCTATTTAAAAATAATTTACATGAATATTGGGAAAAATTCTCCAACGGTTCATCAGATCTAAAAATTCAT
Source organism: Anneissia japonica (assembly GCF_011630105.1). Classification (NCBI taxonomy): domain Eukaryota; kingdom Metazoa; phylum Echinodermata; class Crinoidea; order Comatulida; family Comatulidae; genus Anneissia; species Anneissia japonica. Next base: position 45,203 of record NW_022695519.1, on the reverse strand, counting down.
CAGTTGCTTGATGATCTTTTTTCAACAAATTCCACTCTTGGTTTAATTTTTATAAATGTATTAAAGAATATCTAAAAGATGCATGGGAAAATCGAACACATGTTTTAAATGACCCTGCTAATAATGTTAATAGTTTATAAGTTTATTTTTCTTCTTCCTTTACATGGTTTTATGCATAGGCATTAACTGTACTTCTGTTGTGCATTTGATATTATGTTTTTACATCCATTACACATTGCATTTATTATATTATGTGGTTGTTTATATTTATTTATTTACTTTTACTTACTTTATTATTATTATTATTTTATTTTATTTATTTATTTTTTTTTATTTCAGTTAATATGGTTATAATGCAATTAACAGAGATAGGCCTAATGACCCAAATGATGGTTAGAAATCAGGAAATTTGGTAAAGGGTAGAAACACCTTTCAACAACATTGTAATTTGTGATAACCTCTAATATGTTTTACATAAAGCCTATAGCATGACCACTGCATCAAATGCATTATTAAAGGGGACGTAATCCATCCACTTAATGAGACAAATCATACGAGATGAAATCTCATAGACATGTTGTACCTACTTTTTCTTTATTTCTGCTCTTCGAAAATACCTGAAATATAGGAAAGACAGAGGATTGTATAAAATATTAAAATATATCTCAGGTACTACTATTATATTCCTTTATTTTCATTCGTAAACACAAAATTTACAATGAAATTAGCAATGGCATTGCAATAGTCAGCCCTCAAATTATATAAACATTTACAGTACTGTACTCACGGTATACATTATCATAGCATTAGCATAGCAATGTGTGTTTTAAATTCTATGTTCCTGCTCTGGTAATCCTTTTTACAACAGTTATATGTTTTTAGCCTCATACGTAGATTTAGGTACAGTAAGTAATAAGGTAACTGTAGGTTTGGTTTTTTCAAGGAGAATGTATGGCATTACTCTACATTTAAGTAAGTACAGAAAGACAGAGTGTCTGCCTAGCATCACACAGGAGAGAGGACGGGGCATGAAGCAGTGGTGGCGCCAGAGGGGGTTGGGGGCTATAGCCCCCTTTATTGGGGAAGCATAGCCCCCCCCCCCCCTGTCGGGGAAGAACAGTACATTTTGTCAGGGAATAAACAAATATAAAAATAATATTTAATTATGTAATGTTTGTTTAGCCACCATATTGTTTCGTTAAACTATTTGTGTTAATAATAATAATAATAATAATTATTATTATTATTATTATTTTTATTTGCCCCCACAATAAAAAACTATGATTCCTTCTACAAAAATTGTAATAAATATAAAATAAGGAAACATCATTCTTCCAATATGGAAATTCAATACTCACATTTTAAAATTATAAAAATATGTTATTTGTAATTAACTGTAAAAATACTATAATATTTTGTAATATATTGTGAGAAAAATACATAAAAGAACTTAATAGCAATATACAGTATTTCATAAAATAAAAGGTATGTTACATATTTGGTTCATGTTCGTTTCGACAACACATTATCTAAGCATTTTTCAAAGAACATCAGCAGGTTGCTATTAATATTTATTCATATTCTAAAAATGTGGACAGTGAAATATCTGGATACATTTTCTACTATCTAATGTAGTGATCTTAACCCATTCATCTTTATGTTTTTCATTTTTTTTTTTAAATTTTTTAGTGACATAAAAATAATTAAATATAATTTTTTCTGTTGGAGTAATACAAATTCCTTTGATAAGAATTGAAAGATAATAAAAGGAAATATGAGGATATAATAACCAAAACTGGTACAGTATGTATATTGAATATATATTTATATTATAGGAAAGTGTCAGATTTGTTACTTTTTGAAAAAAAGTGTATTTTTATACAATTTTATTCATCAGTGTTGACGGCGGCGTCTTCCCGTTCAAGGGTATCATATTACAAAAATAACATCATATTTCATATTTTTAATTACTCTAATCATTCAAGTTAATTAAAAAAGCACCAAGAAACATTTTTTTATAAAATTTTTTGATATTTTCTNTATTTAATGAAAATACATGCACACATTACTGCACATACGTTTTTTTTTTAATTATTGTTAATTAATTAATTAATTACTGACGATAATTAGAGAGCGCTTAAAGCGCTTATGGGACTGAAAGGGTTAATCAACTTCACAACTTTAATACGTACTGTACAGAAATACAAATGTCTATAAAAGACCAAAGCTACAGGGTAGTTATGGTGGATTTTTCCACCCAGTCTAAGCATGACCCTCTATCCACCCTTATTAACTCACATTTCCATTCTTAAACTCCACTCTTATTATTTAGAATTACAAAATGTATCACTCACGCACCCTTAAAATGTCTACGAAAAACACTTTAGCCTTATTTTCTAAGGTACTGTACAACCCTGGGTGCCATTTTTTTCACATATAGAAGCCTCCGATGGAATACATTTTAACTGTTTTAAAACTTTTCGAACTTACACACTTATTGTACATTTTAACATTAATTGATAGGAGTGATGTTTTGCCCTACCTGACGTGTTATCATACCGAATACTCAGTACGAACCCACGACCTCCAGGTATCTCCTTGCTTGGTGTCTAGTGATGAATCCGATCCGCATGTAGCGGGTAATTTTGGCCCATTAAATTTTAAAAAGTGAAAGAAAGAGAAGGATAGCTTTAAACATTTTTGCATTGGATTCTGCAATTCAGCAATTTAAGATTGTCCATTCCGCAACCTTTTTAGCCTGTGACCCAAATCCAAATATTTAACACTCAGCCGCGAGCCATTGACTTCAGGTCAAATTATCCTGAAAAAATCTTGGCCAAATTAATAAACATGTTATGACATTAATGTGGTCAGGTTTGTGGTCACCACATTGAGTTCATTGTTTCCTTTATTATTTAATTTTGTCTTTTAATTTAAATAAAGATTTTATATCAATGTTTTAGTATGTAAATACCTAGTTATACCTTGTTACTTTGCTTTGATTATTTTTTAATTTGAAGAAGTACATTTACATTTTTACCACATGCGAGAGATATCGGTGTTTATGGAATCACACACTTGAGTCTTTTTTTTGGAATAAATTTATGCAAGTGTGTAAAAACACAACATACTGTAAATGACTAACACACCAAGTAGTGTTCAAAACTTTATTTAAAAATGAAGAATATGCAATATTTATTGGAACAAAAAGCAATTCTACTCACGATAATGTTATTTTCAATGAGTTTTTTTAAACTAAAGAAACTTATTCTGTACCATAATTAGATTCAGAGTAATTTTTTGGGAATTAAAATTTGAAAGTGTACATTTGTGTCACACCAAAAATGATCATTAAATTTAATACCTAGGTCCTGTAGTACGATGTAGTTTACTCGACAGAAAGTTTTAATCAAGCGGTGATAATGCAATCCTCAATTTGGCACACAGGGCCACTTTTCAGTCTTTTCCGATACTTGGACTTGAGATATGAATCATAATTTGATTGCATATAAGATGATCCGCTACTGTATAAGACGGCCCCATAAGTATGAGGAGTTTTTTTGAAAATGTTGTTATGTTGGGCGTATTTTAGTTAGTTAAAATTTGTGATTTTAAAAATCAAAAATGTGTATATTGCACGTAATTTGCCATTTTAAGATTTGTCTTACTGTATATGCGAGATTATACGGAACTACTGAAATCTAACTTCACACATACGTGTATTTGCACTGTGAATGGCATTAGAAACTTTGTCCCACCCTAATGTCTTTTTTGCAACTGTACTTTTATCCAAAAATTTACCAGACTCCTGTCCTGTGTTTTAATCAAAACAGGAATGTATATGCATAGTAAAGGTGAAAGAATAATTTCCTTAAGAACACTGTAAAAAATATATGTACTTCAACTGATGATTTTGTAAACATACAGTGGAAGTCGTATGTAGCTGAATAAAGTTTATCTTTGTAATAGTCAGTTATGTTTTGTTACAAAAGATTCTGTAGTAATACAAACAAATCGCTTGTAATGTGACAGATACATACTGTTACAGTAGTTTTGTGTATACTTCTGTTGTGCAACAAAATGACTGTAAACATACAGTGGAAGTCGTATGTAACCGCACACAGTTAGCATTGTAACAGTTAGTTATGTTTGGTTACAAAAGATTCTGTAGCAGTACAAATAATTAATTATCATTAGGCCTCATTAATTAATTATTTATTCATATATTTATTTATTTGTATTGTCATTGGTATCATCCTCCATGTGGTAGTGATATGTCATTCCAGGTTTCCGACCCCACTCCCCACACCCGGCGGAGTGAATGACATCATGGCATATGACCGGTTGAGCCGCCAACAAGTTGAGCCGCCGGTCATTTCTATGAAACGCCAAGCGTTTCATAGACATGTAGTGCGTTAATTGCGGCGTATTTCAATTAACTTATACGTTATTTGTACTATTTTGTTAAATTATTTAATTAAATTATTTATTACAGTATATATAAGTTTAACAAATAGTACTAAAATAAAAATATATAAATTACAAAACCATAGTAAATACTGTGTACATAGGCCTACACATTTAAATTTATTGTTTATAGTCATCTGTCTATTTAAAATCAAATTGGTTTTACTAATTTTACTTATTACTGTTTTATTAATGCTCTATTTAATTATTTTTGTTTTATCTTCCATTGTTAATTTGCTGAGTATTTGATCAGTCGGCTTGCCGATGTCATCGTAAATGAACCCCCACCCCCCGGAGACCAGATACATATTCATCCCACAGTCTTGTCAGTCGTTGATTTGCTCGTATTGCCGTTAGAATTTTGATTATTTTATGTACTACATTTTTATAAAAATGAAATAAATAAAGTTGTATAATTGCAAAATCATATTAAAAATGTAATAACTTGATTATTTTTAATGTGTTTATTTATGTTTGGTTTCCGTTTTAACATAATTTTAAAAGTGTATAAGTTTTGTAATTAAAAATTTGAATCAAAAGTGTTTATAAAACAATAACATAATGTGTAACTTGTAAAGTTTAAATAAATATATTTAAAGTGTATTATTTCTTTAATGTGTTTGTTACGTTTGGTTTTCGTTTTTCAGAAAGATATATAAAAATGTATAAGTTGTGTAAATGAAAATGATGTGCTATTTTTGTACTATTTGTTAAACTTATATATAATAAATGATAAGAAAGTATGGAGTTTTTTTTTTTTACTATCTGGCAAGATAGCAAAAACAATAGTAAACTATAGTAAAACAATAGAAAGAACGAGTAAATAAATTGAAATACGCCCCAAAAATATTTAATAAATCAGTGCAAATCAGGATTAAATAAATTGAAATAACCGAGTAAATAAACTGAAATACATCCCAAACAACAGTACTAAGAACGAGTAAATTTATTGAAATACTCCCCAAAAATATTTAACAAAATAGTACAAATAACGAATAAGTTAATTGAAATACGCCGCAATTAACGCACTACATTTACTGAGAGACGCGCTTGGCGTTTCATAGATCCGACATCATATATGCCCTGCCATTATTGGCCACTCCTTTAACCTTACGAAACTGACCAATGGAAACCTAGGATCCACATTCAAATTCATTGTGTGTACCAGGTACCAGTGGAGTCTACCAATGTTTGACAAATATCTGTGATTTTAAGGTACAAAATACAACAATAATAGCTGGTTTGCTCACTGATAATTATAAAGCAAGGATAATTCATTGATGCAAGATTTAATATTCAACACAACTTGATTGATTGAATGTTTCATACAGCCTCTAGCCGACGAAGCCGTAGCTTAGCTGGGCCAGTGCTAGCTGCTAGCCTAGGCTAGGCGAATACAGATCATTTCGGTCGCACTTCGTTTCGGTCGCGCTTCATTTCGGTCACGGTTTGTTTTCAACAAATATATGGAGCGCCAATGGAGTTTCGAAACGCTAAATATAATAATTTAAATCAAATTAAACGCTTTCTACTACTGTACATAACAAATACAGCAAATAAAATAAATACTAAAATATGATATGATGTTATATATTATTATTATTATTATGATTACAGTATTATTATTATTATATTATTTATGTTTATTTACATTGTATCAGGAAAAACCAGCCAATTTGTCAATTAAATTACTGTAACATTAGTTTATTAACAATTATTTTTATTAGTATTAAAGTTTGTTATTGTTACTATATTACTGTATAACTTGGTGCTATTTTTCTTTTTTTACAGAAACAATGCAGATGTTACGAAGTTGACTGAGTTTGAGATACGTTTTTTTGTTTCTTGCTATATATATTGATATAATTTTTATTAATGCTTGAATCAAATAAAAATCTATGGAATAGGTATGGAATAGATTTGTTTCGCATACGTTTTTTTTCTTGTCTGTTACGTTTCCATTTACCATAAATGTTCTGATCATGTTATAATAATATTGTAAAGGAAATATGTATTTCCATATTTATAAGATTTCAAGTGAAGAATGATGTGTGTATTATTCGTTTATTTCTTCGTGTTTCCTTTAATTCTCTTGGTATATTTTATCCAAACTCTGGAAGCTGCAAAAAAAAATAAATATATTTATTGTATAAAAAGATCAGATTAAATATTGAACGATTATTGTTTTAACTAAATTATGAAAGATTTCAGATGGTAACAATATTCAATTCAATTAAAATCAAAGATACATTTTATTCACCATAATTATTAAAGTATAGTATAGCATATGAAAACGCAACAAAAAGGATTACAATCATGAATATATATATCACCGTAAATGGAAGAAAGAGAATATAGTAGAAAGATATTTTGTTAGTGGAAAGATGGCAAAACAATAATACTTAGGCCTATGATAAATCGATTCACGAACTAAAATATAGGGCCTAGGTATATTAAATTTTTCGTTTTCGCAACTCCTTCGGAGCTCCATATTTGTTCGAAATAAACCGCGATCGAAACGAAGCGTGACCGAAACAAAGCGCGACCGAAATGATCGGCTACCGGCTAGGCTAGCTAGGACGGTGCAGCAGCTGATGATGCAGTGTTTGATAGAAAAGGTAAGATAAGAATACAATACAACTAATGTAAAATACAATAATAAAAAACCAGGGCAGACTGGGCCTACCCTATCTTTTATCTTACATTATTCTACTACTCCTAACATAGGCCTAGGTCAGGCGTAGCTAACTTAGGCCTTAGGCCTCCCTAGGCCTACTGTCTGTCTGTACTGTAGTTAGCCTACTAGGCAGGCCTAGCCTAGTAGTAGCTGGTTTTTAGTACAACTAGGGCCTTGCGCTATGCTAGGGGCCTAGCTACCTTACCTACTTCACTACTAGGCCTAGGCCTAGGCCTATACGAATGACGTCCGGTTCGGCCGTACACTTGTTCGGCCGTAATATATTTGTATGGAACGCCAAATAGGCACAGAGCTGTGCGTATGCTATGTGTGTGTGGTTAACAATAATCTCCCTATTGTAATCTATTGCTACTCTATCCATGATTTCTTGTGGGAAAACAGTGGATTTTATTACGTTTGTGTTAGTTAATAATGTTTTTTTGCAAGTTAGTAATACTAATACTTATGATTTAACATTATTATGTTATTATGCTGATAATCAAACCAATGGATTTTATGATTTTTATATAGCATCTATCGATGTTTATGTTAATATTATTGATGCGATTTACATAGTTGCATTTTAATATGTTGATTAATATACTGCTAAACCAATAATCAACCATCTTCCAGGCAGACATGACCACGAAGACCAGAGGAACCTGCTTGGTGGTGGTGCCTGACCTGGCGAAGCTATGAATGGAGAACAGTTAATAAAAGGGATCCTTTACCAACTTGAACATACTGTACCTGAAAACCAAAAATAAATATGTAGAATAAAAAATATATAATTCAGTTTATATGATAAATTTGATTTATCATTAATAACTACTATTTTTATATGGCCCACTTATATGATCGTGTTAGTGTATAAGATATTTTAAATACAGTAACCAA
>NW_022695519.1:0-32399 GCF_011630105.1 Anneissia japonica | reverse complement strand
GTGGAACACAAAAAAATCAAATTTCAGTCTTATTTTACATTTTTTTCATTCTTAGGAATGTCTAAATTCAGTTAAACTAGCAATTCCGTATTATATTTATAAATCTTTATAACATTATACAAAAATTAAATTTTCTTAAAAATTGAAATTTTGCCGGGAATGGGGCTTTAAGTGCAATCGACCATTATATGGGAATTCCGTTAAGTGACTGTGATTGGATGTTCACTTATAAGGTATATTTCCATTAAGGGATGGTGATTGGCTGTTGAATTTTCCGCCTGTGAATCGTCATCGACTGCCTAGAGCTAGAGAAAAACTTTTTAATCCTTTTGCTATACGGTTTAATTATGTTTAAGTGGTTTATTTAAAAAAAGTACGAAGTTACGCAAAATTTAAAAAGTGTTATGTCTGAATCTGGGAGGCATTTGGAGCAAGTGGCTATAATGTGGCTTCTCAAGCTATTGCGCGTGCCAGAGACCAGGTTAGGCCTTCTACTCAGTGCTACGAGTAGGCCTAGTAGTAATAGTAGGCCTATTACCACCACGTCTTCTAGGCCTAGTAGTACTACACCGCGTTTGACCTAGGCGGGCCGCCAAGGCCTACTGCTGTGTACTGTGCCCTAACTTAACAGACTTAATTAAGGCTTATATGCCTAGGCCCAGGACTATCATTAAGTAATATTATATTAGCAATAACGTTCTGTTATTAACCTAGAATCAGGCCTAGGTCTAGGCCTAGATGAAATCTCAACTTTAGGAGGGCGTATACGTGGTAGTTGAAACGGCGTTTTTCCTTGTTCATCTGCCGCTGTAGGCCTGGGCCTAGACCTACCCCTATTGCTCCCCTCTACCACCCTCCTCAGTTCGTCCACATGGTCAATCATATCTTGGAATTGATTGTACCACTTCCTCCAATGACTGTTGGTATAGTGTCGCAGAAATCCTATTTACATTACGAATACATGTTCTTAAATTATTCTGTAATTGATTATAATCAGTGTTTCCCTGTTCTAATGCTGCAGTAACATTACGAACAGTTTGTCCAACGGTAAAAAGTACATCATCAGAATGATCAGACGCCATTTTTATTAAATTTGAACGACCGTTTTGATGATTTGTTTTTTACCGGGCAAGGACCGGAAAAAGCACATCAGCCAATCACAGTTACTTAATGAAAATACACCATAACTGTACTTCAATCAACTGTGGCTGACCAATCATATAGCACTGATATTACGTAAACGACCAATCGTATTCACTTAACGCTAATTACAACCAACCTCTGAATTGCAGTTAACTTGAATTGCATTACAGTTAACTGCAAAGGATTTGCAGTTAACTTGAAATGCATTCAAGTTAACTGCAAATGTTTTCGAATTAAGCCGAAATAGACATAATTGAAATAGATTTGCAGTTAACTTTAAATAAATTACACTTAACTCAAAAACAAAATTTTAATTGCAGTTAACTGCAATTGAATTCGAGTTAACTGTAATTAAATTAGAGTTAACTTTAATGCATTACACTTAACTGTAATGTATTGCAGTTAAGTCGAATTTATTACAGTTAACTGTAATTGAATTACAGTTAACTGTAATGCATTCGACTTAACTGCAATTCAGAGGAAAATGATAAAACGGCTTGCCATATTGGACGCCATTCGAGCAAGCAAGTTGAACGCTCCAGCGGGGAAAATACCCGGATGTTAATGTAAACAAAATTATAGAAAACGTGCTTCAATACCATCACTGTTTAGGTCGATTTCTGAGCGGTAATTTTACATTAGTTGTTGTTTTTTTACAATTATAACAAGTAATGAAAGACACTGAAACCAGATTGTAATAATTCAATGGCCGTCTGCTTGACAACCGATTTATTCGCAACCCAACGCTAAACAGCGCCACACGGCGGCTGGATGTGACAACAGGGAATAAGTTATGTACGTCATACAACATCTCCCTTTCTTTATTTTCTTTTATTTATTTTTTTTTTTTTATTCATTTATTTATTTTTTTTTTATTTGAACTATAGCATAATTACTTGCATGTTTATGTGATCACAGTATTAATAAACAACAATTCTCTATATGCCTGTTTGCATTATTTTCTTATGTGCCGATTTGTAGTCAGGGGCGGATCCAGAGATGTCCAAAAAGGGGGGGGGGGCCGAAAGGGGAGCCGAAATTTGGGCCGATCGAGACAACAATGTCCTAGGGGGTCCGGGGGCAAGCCCTCGCGAAATTGTTGTGTTCTAGACGCCCGAAAATAACATTTGAGGCGTTGTGGGCTATTATTTTTTTCTTTTTCTTTCTTTTTTCCTTTTTTTTTCTTTTTTTTACCTTCCGAAAGGGGGGGGGGGGGCCCTAAATCTGCCCCTGGTAGTTTCATATGAATTCTATCAGCTATCCTCTTTATGATGCTGATGATATCTATTATTAAGTCATGTTATTTATTTATTTATTTGTTTTTTTAATTAAACATTAACACGAACATAGGAGAACATTACCAGTCGAAGCCTGGCTAAGCGTAGACTTGCCACAAGTCTCTTATTTTTTTTAATATATTATTTTTCTCATTCTGGACAGCGCCACCAACGAGAAAGTAAATTTAGAGATGGACGGAATAAGCGACTTGTAAAACACTGAAGTCAGGCACCAGGATGCCAAAAGAATGACGTAATCTTATATTCCGTATTTGGATAAATGGGCGGACCGAAATAAACAATTTCAACCGAGCCACGAAACTGAGTCACTCGCGTCGACTAGTTAGGCCATACAGCGTCGACTAGTTAGGCATGACTAAATTTAAATAGTCCTCCCTAATAAAACGGGCCTAAAATATTTAGAATAGACCCTAGTAAGACTAATTTTGGCAATGGTAAAAACAATTAAGCCTAGACGGCATAACATACAAATACAACAAAACTTTAACTTTCCAGGAGGATGGCTCAGGCCTCGTCTGAGTAGTAGGCCTAGCCTAGACTCTAGTAGAGGATTGGCGTATTTTAAAGTTCTAACTTACAGAGGCCTACCTTTTTAACAATATTCTACTCTAAAGGCCTAAATCTGTGTAGCAGCTAGCGGTGAGCAAGTTTTCTAAGTATAGCCCACGGTTATCAGTCCATGTCGTTCTCAGCAGGCCAGAACTATATACTAACTGTTTTTATTCAAGTATAAGTAGCCAAAAGGGAGCTGGTTAGCTTGTTCGTCGAGACATCCGCATCTTCAATTTTGAAAATTTACCAAGATTGATTAATATGCATGAAGTTAGCCAATCACGTCATTTACAAAACCAGTCATGCATACGATATCCCACATCAAATTTGATGTGGGAAATTGCACGCATGAATCGTTTGCCCAGGCCCTAATTCGAAAAAAAAGAAATCGAGTATGGGACGCCAATTAATTAGGTATGGCGCGCACTAAGTGCAATAAAGAGTGAGTAACCTAAAATTAGGGCCTGGAACCCAGGCTAGGCTAAGCGTTATGTTTAAGCTTTGTCACCTGAGGCTGGCCCTTATTTGATTTTTATGGTCTTTTAATTGTCTTATCCTTTGGGTACGTCGTAAATGTCAAGACTGATAACTGATAAATCTAGGCGGGTCTTGGTTGTGAATAATATAGGCTACGGTCACACTGGCTACGGTCACACTAGCGTCTCAAGCCTGGCTTGACTCAACGCGGGTGAGATTTCAAGCCAGGCTCGAAATTCTGGGTCGGTCACACTAGTTGGACTGACCTCTAAATTATGAAAGTCGAAACAGCAGAGCCGTAAAGAGAGAGTTTCGCCAACTCTGTTTCACTGGATTATACGCGCGTGTGTTTGGGTGGATCGCAATCAAAGCTTTTACACCAGACGTGCCCGAACCACTCTTCTTCAACTGATCTTTTGTTTGAATTTGGGCCGTCGTTCTCTTCTCATATTCTGGGTCGGTCACACTAGTTGGATTGACCTCCAAATTATGAAAGTCGAAACAGCAGAGCCGTAAAGAGAGAGTTTGACCAACTCTGGCTACGGTCACACTAGCGTCTCAAGCCTGGCTTGACTCACCTCGGGTGAAATTTCAAGCCAGGCTCGAAATTCTGGGTCGGTCACACTAGTTGGACTGACCTCTAAATTATGAAAGTCGAAACAGCAGAGCCGTAAAGAGAGAGTTTTGCCAACTCTGTTTCACTGGATTATACGCGCGTGTGTTTGGGTGGATCGCAATCAAAGCTTTTACACCAGACGTGCCCGAACCACTCTTCTTCAACTGATCTTTTGTTTGAATTTGGGCCGTCGTTCTCTTCTCATAGACTCGCTAATCTCTCAGCGAGCACGCCAAAAATTCCCGTTTTGTTGTTTGTTTTTTTATTTTCTATCCGGTCTCTCAGCTCGGGTTGGCCCCACAAATCTACCAGGTCAGCAGTTTCCTGGTCGCTCCAAATCAATCGCATTATTATTAATTAAAATTTGAATTAACTTTTATGAAAAGTAATGATTGCGTCTTGATTGAACACACATGAAGAACTCGCGGGGTTTTTTTTATTCAAGAACTTCTAAACGCAACGGCGTCATCGACTGTGATTGGTCGACAGCCGACGAGGAAATGTCAATCTCGGTCACGCCAGGGTTAATCCAGGGTCAATATGGGTGCTGAGCTGGGATCGAGATAGGTAGATTGAGATCGAGGGCACGCCAGGCGCGAGTCGGTGCAGATGCGGTCACTTTACGAAAATCTCACCCGCGGTGAGTCAAGCCAGGCTTGAAACTCTAGTATGACCATAGCCTCTGTTTCACGGGATTCGATATACGCGCGTGTGATTGGATGGATCGTAATCAAAGATTTTACACCAGACGTACCCGAACCACTCTTCTTCAACTGATCTTTTATCAGCTTGTATTGGGCTCGCAATGCCTTCGCTTTTGTTTGAATTTGGGCCGTCGTTCTCTTCTCGTGTCCGAGACTGACTAATCTGTCAGCGAGCACGCCAAAAATTCCCGTTTTGTTGTTTGTTTTTTTTATTTTCTATCTGGTCTCTCAGCTCGGGTTGGCCCCACAAATCTACCAGGTCAGCAGTTTTCTGGTCGCTCCAAATCAATCGCATTATTATTAATTTGAATTAACTTTTATGAAAAGTAATGATTGCGTCTTGATTGAACACACATGAAGAACTCGCGGGTATTTTATTCAAGAACTTCTAAACGCAACGGCGTCATCGACTGTGATTGGTCGACAGCCGACGAGGAAATGTCAATCTCGGTCACGCCAGGGTCAATCCAGGGTCAATAAGGGTGCTGAGCTGGGATCGAGATAGGTAGGTTGAGATCGAGGTCACGCCAGGCGCGAGTCGGTGCAGATGCGGTCGGTGCAGATGCGGTTACATTAAAAATAATAGTAATAAAAATATAATCCCTAAGGATAGCACATCTATTAACTCACTTTTAGAAAATGATTTTAATTCATGTGATAGTGACGACCAAAATAATAATTTAAATGAGCTTGACTTAACTTATGAGGTAGTTGCTGCGGCTATTGCACATTGCAAAAATAATAAAAGCCCTGGTTTAGATACCATAACAAATGAAATGTTAAAGAACGGAGGAAATGGCATGATTAGATCACTATGTATTTTATTTAAAAGGTTGAGTGAACTCAAGACAATTCCAAACGACTGGAATGTGGGTGTCATAGTTCCAATATTTAAGAAGGGTGATCCCAAAGACCTTAGCAACTACAGAGGCATTACACTTAACTCATGTGTCGCTAATGTTTACAACCGCATTATCTCCCAAACAGTGTCAAATTTCTTAGAAGAGTTTAATGTCTTAAGTGAAGTGCAAGGTGGGTTTAGAGAGGATAGACGGTGTGAAAATCATATCTTCACACTTAAAAGCATCATTAGCACACGACAATCAAAAGGCAAAAAAACATTTCTTGCATTTTTAGATTTTAAAAAAGCATTTGACACTGTTTGGAGAGAAGGGTTATTCTCAGCTGTTAGTAATATTGGTGTTAAAGGAAATTTACTCCAAAATATTAAGAATTTATATGAAAATGTACAAGGTAAAGTTATTTTTCAAGATATAGAAACTGAATTCTTCAGGGCTGTTCACTGTCACCTATTTTGTTTTCAATTTTCATCAATGAATTACAAAAAATGATAACAAAAAGTAACCTTGGAGTTAATATATTTAATGTTAAAATTGGAGCCTTATTTTGGGCTGATGATGTAGTGTTAGTCGGTGAAGACGAAAGAGATCTAAAGCTCCTTCTTAAAGCAGCAAGTGACTTTTCAAGTAAATGGAAACTGGATTTTAATTACAATAAATCCAATGTTCTTATTACAGGACAACGGGTAAATAAATATAGGAAATGGAAATTAGGTAACAATTTTATTACAGAGACTGACTGCTATAAATATCTCGGAATTTATATCTCTAACACTAACACCGACTCACGACACATAAAAAAGTTTTTAAGAAAAGGTAATAGAATAATAGCATATATAAAGGCAATTATCTATAATCAGGACAACTTATCCAATGTTCTTATTACAGGACAACGGGTAAATAAATATAGGAAATGGAAATTAGGTAACAATTTTATTACAGAGACTGACTGCTATAAATATGATCTAGGATGGTACACAATTGCCAGTATACAAAATAATTTTAAAATTAAATATTTCAACCGGTTGAAAAACCTAGACGATGACAGGTGGCCCCGTTTACTCTTGAAAGCAATTATGCATAATGAAAATAAAATGAAATGGAAATGGTTAAACTTCATTAAGCTGCTTCTTTCGAAGCATGACCTAAACCATGAATTTTTTGTAAATCAATCAATTTACCTTTCATCTGACTTTAAACTCTTTTAATAAATTGTACAAATGATGATAATGAATGGTTTGAAAGAGCTTGTAAGAAATCAACTTTAAATGAATATCTCAGATATAAAAACAAACCTTTTTTTGAAACATATCTATATGATAAAACTGACTTCAAAGGAATCAGCCTTAAGCTTAAAGCAAGGTCTAATTGTTTAGCTTTAGAAGGTAGGAAAAGTACATGGTATGATGAGTGCACAGGTTTTTGCAAATTATGCAACTGTAACTCTGTGGAAAATATAGAGCACTTTCTATTAGAATGCCCACAATTTTTTAATATTAGGGCTAATATCTTCCATGAAATTAAAATTGCTCTATTTAAAAATAATTTACATTAATATTGGGAAATTTCTCCAATGGTTCACCACATCTAAAAATTCATTATTTGCTTGATGATCTTTTCTCAACAAATTCGACTCTTGGCTTAATTTTTGATACATGTATTAAAGAATATCCAAAAGATGCATGGGAAAAACGAACACATGTTTTAAATGACCCTGCTAATAATGTTAATAGCTTATAGGTGTTTTTTCCCCTTTTTTTTCTCTCTTTCTTTAATGATTTTATGAATAGACATTGACTATACTTCTGTTGTGTTTTTGATATGTCTGCTTTTACATCAGTTTCACATTACATTTATTATATTATGTGCTTGTTTTTATTTATTTATCTATTTTTATTTACTTTATTTTATTATTACATATTATTATTTATTTATTTATTCATTGTTTCCCTTTTAGTTAAGATTTTAAACTTTAGAATATTATATCATTTTAATTGGATTTGGATTTTTCATTACTATTGTCTTCTCTTTTTATGAATTTATCTTTACTTGTAACTTTTGTTCTGTTGTATGGTCGAACCTCTCCTGCGTGAGAGTGTTCCTCTGCTTTGAAAGAGAGAGCCAATGAAATTATTATTATTACGAAAATCTCACCCGCGGTGAGTCAAGCCAGGCTTGAAACTCTAGTGTGACCGTAGCCATAGTAGTACGTCCAATCGGAAACGTGCTCGTCGGTGACCGGATATTCTGTCAAGCGCTTAGTTTATGTGCAGAAACTGCCATTATAATAATGGTTGTTGCATTATGAAAACAGAGTGCACGCTGTACTGTATTACGATATTAAGTTCATAACTTACTTCCCTCACGGTATATGCTGCATATTAATGGTCACATTAAAAAAAAAACATGTACACAGCCTTTGCGCGACAAAACAAAAACCTGGCAGAGTATTCATTATGACGTAACTGCAGCGTGGTTAGTACGGTACATCATTTCCAAAATAACCGCCGGTAGGCCTAATACAGCTTTAGTGAATAAAAAATCAAAACTAAATTAATGTGTGTATTTAAATTTATATAATTTATAATCTTTTACCCAAAATATTGTTTTGTGGGCTCTCAAAAAAATAAATAAATAAATAAATAACGCCTATATCGTTATTTTTTATTATACAGTATACAAAATCGGAGAAAGAACTGTAATTTAAAAAAAAATTAAAAATAACGCCAACTGCTGCCAGTCTTTTAACCTTAAAATTTAAAATGTTTTTAAAGTCTATAATAGCATAATTTAAAGTGTTTTGCATACAAAGTTGCAAACAATTGACCCTGACATGTTAGCCTTCAATAATTGAGCAGAGAAATTTCTTTATAAGGTGTAACAACCATGGAATTCCATGCCATACGAAACCTGAGTGCATTAGAATCACCGCATACTGTGTAGAGGATTCGAATTTACCTATTTAGCTGACCATACATATGCATATTGAAATCAAAATTAATTTTTATATAGTATGTAATAATATAAATCTATTTTTGTCTGGTAATTTCAGTCTAAAATGTTGTCATTAAAATTTTAAAAAGTGGACAGCATATACTGTACACAACTAGAATTGGAAACAGAGTACAGTACAGTATACTTCATTTGGTCAATGAGAAAGAAAAACAGTTGATAAAAAGAAACATGAAAAATTAACATTGGTTTAATTTAAGTTTTACTTCCGAAAATAGGAGATACAACTAACTATACAAATACTGTAATTATTGACGAAGTCTACTAGATGAATGGTGGGATAGCCAAATTAGAGAATAATAACAGTAGAGATAATAGGCCGAGTCAGAAACCGGGAAACTAAGTACATTTTACTGTACGAGCCAGCAGTTGTGTGGTAGTAGAGGGGAAGACTCATTTGTTAAAAATAAGAAATTAATCGGAAATCGCCCTCGTGTTTTTGTTAAATTCCCAGTTACTGCAAAATCAGTTAAGGCTATAATTGACACAGGGTCACAAATTAGTTCTATTACAGAAGATTTGTTCAATGAAAATTGTAATAGTGTAATGTTAGAAAACCAATCGTTTCCAAAACTCTGTGCTGCAAATGGGTCTCCAATACCATATATCGGGTATTTTGTGTCTGATCTAGTAATTGGCAGTCGACTTATTGCAGGTTGTGAAACAGTAGTAGTAAGAGAGCAAAATGTTCCAATGTAATAATTTGTTTCCTCCGACTAATCATAGGCATTTACAAGGTTTTGTGAGACTTAAAAGACCAAAAAGCATCCGGTTTCCAGCGAACTCGGTGGTCCTTGTTGAAATTACTGGGCCTGGAAAGCATACCAGCGAGGAACTTCTTTTTGAACCCATACCAAATTTACAAAAAGGATTGCAGGTAGGATGTGTTTTTTAACTATGTCCGACAGGCCCATGCTGCAGATTATGAACACACAGACAGAGGAAGTGTGGATCAAGCCACGCACACCACTGGGGACTCTGCATCAAGTAGCAGAAGTGGATGACCAGACTATCATGCTCAACAAAGTACAAGTGGACGCTACCCCACTAATGGAGGAGAAGGAAGTGTGGCCTGATTATATACCTACAGTCAGAAACGAGTTCTCAGAAGAAAACTGTAAGTTGATAATGTCATTTTTTAAAGATAATTAAGATATATTTGCAATATCTGATTATGATCTAGGGTTCACGGAAATATTCACACATGAGATAGACCAATTAAACAACCATTTAACGAATACCTCCATCACATATAGAAATATTATTAGACCTAGTGCCAGTGCCTTTCCATCACCAATTGTCTTCATTAGAACACAAGACGGATCTTTACGGCTCTGTTTGGAGTCTTGGAAACTAAACTTAAAACTGTAGGAAACGCATACCCTATTCTAAGGATAGATTAGAGCTAAGATGATCTTAATGGTGCTAAATGGTTTTTCTCGATATATTTACTTTCAGGATATCACCAGGTGGCATTAACAAAGAGCGATTGTCAAAAAAAACCAAGTTTTACTACACCATTTAGATTGTACGAGTATATCAGAATGCCTTTTGGCTTATGCAATGCGCCCGGATCATTCCAGAGACTCATGCAGTCATGTTTAAGAGACCAATTAATTAGAAGTACCCCCTGCTATTTGGACGATGTACTCATGTATTTAAAGACTCTTGAAGACCACATTGAGCATCTTCGTGTTGTGTTTGACCGACTTCGAAGTTACGAGTTAAAGATCAAACCAAGTAAGTGTGAACTGTTTAAAAGCGAAGTTAAGTATTTAGGCCACGTTGTTACTAAAAGGCGTAAAAGCAGATCCAGAGAAGGTACAGGTGGTGAAAAACTGGTCGGTGCCAACAAATGCCAAGCAACTGCGGTCTTTCCTGGGTTTTTGTTCATTCCACAGGGTAAATTGGTTATCCCAAATAGCTAAGCCTCTGCATGGGTTGTTTCCAGATTTCTACAAGCTGTTGAAAAAGTGTTTATTCATATGGGAGGATGTACACCAGGTGGCCTTTGACGCATTTGTAAAGAATACCCGTGTCACACGTTTAAACGTTTTCAAACATCCTTTAATCCACAACATAATTATAATCAAAATTCACAATTTTCGAAATCTGCAAGATAACGATACTACTAATTACCATTCTATCAAATCAGCTATAACTATTAAAGAATCATCACTAGGCCCATATTAGTATGATTTACATACTCAAAAGGTGGTCACATAATAACATAACAGTAACTAAAACTCTAAATCTAAATTAATCAACTGCTTCTTCACTAAATATCATAGCATTGGTTACTCATAGCTTTTTTACTGTATAAAATGAGGATTATGAACTTACACTGTTTAACGTCTACAATAAAGATTATAAATCACAGGAATTCTTATTCTCATCTCACATGTATACATGTGTGTATGCTACACCTTAGTGTGATCTCTGACCTTGAGAATGTCATTTGCTATTAAAATACAGAGGGCGCTGTCTAAGACTAAGAGATTATCAAAAACATTACACTCCGCCCCCACAAAAAACTAACTATTCATCGACACTATCCACAGGCACGAGTACTATCAGTCTCTGCACCGCTCGAGTTATCATTTGCTTTCCGTTTCTCTCTTCCCCTTTTAACTGAACTTGCACTGTCCTTACTTTACCACTCATATCGGGATACACATCGGTAATCAACCCCATTCTCCACTTTCCACGAACCACGTTGCTGTCTTGCACCAACACCACATCACCGATCTGCATGTTTCTCTTCTCATGGTGCCATTTTTGTCTTAAAATCAATGATGGAAAGTAATCCCTATTCCATTTTATCCAGAAAGCCTTGATTATGTTCTGGATAAACTCGACCCGATGCCGGGGGTTATTTGTGATCTTCCAAGGTCCACTTGGAACTCTAGTCGTAGCACGTCCCAATAACATATTGTTTGGACACAGATATGTACCGTCTTCAGGATTGGTTGGATGCCTCCCTATTGGTCTTTCATTCACTAAGTTGGATACCTCAAAAAGCACAGTCTGCAACTCGTTGTATGGAAGAACCTGGTCCCCAATAGCATGGTGTATTGCTTTCTTTATACCTTTGATCAGTATCTCTGTCACTCCATTCTGCTAAGGAGAGTCTGCTGCCGAGAATTTCTACGTAGTGCCGTTGGTGATGCCAAATTCACGAAGATCACACTTCTCCCAACCATCTATTGCTCGCTTTAACTCCTTTGAGGCAGAAACCAATTGACTACCACCATCGTTGTATATTTCGGCTGCATACCCCCTTATTGACACGAACCTACGAAAAACTTGTAGGAAACTACTTGTGCCATAGTCAGTTGCAAGGTCTAGATGTACGGCTCGAGTGACGAAGCAGCTAAACACAATCCCATAGGCCTTTCCCCTAGCCCTCTTGTTGACCTCACCACGAATCGTAAATGGGCCGAACAGGTCAATGCCGATGTATGACCATGGAGGAGAGGGTCTCAATCGTGCCAGGGGTAGCTGGCCCATCTGCTGTCCAGACATAGACACCAGAAAGTGCCGATCCCTCCCGAGTTCGCTTTTCACGTTGAACAAGTCGTCGTCGTATTCGTCGATGTCTCCGTCCAATCTGGATTGGACGAGCTTCATGTGTACGACGTTGAGCGCGTCGGCGTCGTAGAACGTGACCCGGCAGGTCGGACACTCGACGCAGTTCGCTCTCATGTCTTTGGCCCTGCTCCTTATCAACTCTCGAAGACACGAGGTGTGGAAGAGGTGAAAGCCGTTCCAGTCCGGCGCCTCGGCACGATCGACTGCTGCTTCGACGAGTTCGCGAGCTGTCGGAGCGCTTTTGCCCATCGCCATGGCGCTGCTGATGGCGGCGCAGGGAATCGCTTCCAACGAACGGCATCCGAATTCGTACATGCAGATCGCGCACGTTCCTCTCTAAAACCTGACCACTTCCTCCGCGTACTCGGCACCTCCTGTCTCGTCGTACTCCATGGTTATCTGCAATCCTTCGGAGGGTATATCCAGCAGGGGGGATTCGTTCGTGGGAACCGCGTACGCGTCCTTCTCGTCGACTTCCACCACCTCCATTGAAGGATCAGTGAGTTCGTACTTCCTCTTCGCGAAAAGCCGATTGAGGCAACCGGTTCTGTTGGAGTTGAAGAATTTGAACACGTCGGCGAATATCGAGACCACCGCTCTCCTTCGTTCGTCTTCTTCCGGCAGTCTGCACACCTTGTCCACCTGTCCGAAGCAGTATCTGAACGCGGCTTCCTGTCCGGCCTTCGACAGCTTGAAATTAGATTTCATGAAATTGACCACGTTGTTCATCGCGTGTCCCACGGCCGTGCGATCGAACGTCGCTTCCGGGTCCATCACGTCGTCGACGATCTCCTTGATGCCTTCGAACGCGTCCAACCTGTGAACCCGGATGTCGGTCGGGTTCATCAGCACCAGAGACGAAGAGGAGGGACGTCGATGGTCGTCGTCGTCATCGTCGTCACGACCACCGTTTCGGCGTCGCGTCAAGCACCTGACGGGCACACTGTAAGCGACCGTCGACGAACTTTCGCACGCCGCTTTACCGTCCTTGCCCTTATCTCCCTCGTCGTCATCGTCGCGTACCCCGAACTTCGAGACGAGACGATCGTCGAAGCCGTCGTACATTGCAGCGACGCTTTTCCTGGCGTTTCGTACGGCTTCCTCGCCGTCCGGATCGAGCTGGCGACTGAGCAGGCGGAACGAAAGCGCCGCGGCTCTCCTCGCGTTGCTCTGAAGCGTCTCCGCGTCGTACGCCAGCGACTTGCTCGGAACGGCGCTGACGTCCTTGTCGGCGTTGCTGCGCACAGCCAGGTCGTAGTCGGACTCTTTCATCCTGGCAAGTCTCACCATCGGGTTCTCGTCCACGCTCTTTCTCATGTTCGTCAGGTAGTTGGCGTCGTTCCTGTTCTCGTCGATCCTCCTGGTCACGGCGGTTGACAGAGCTACGATGTTGCTGAACCCTTCCTCGTCGACGATCATCGCCCTTCCTTCTTCAAGCATCTCGCGTAGCCACCTCTTCTGATCCGCGCACGCTTGATCCGCGAGGTTCGTCTTCCGCCAAAGTTCCAGCTCGTTCTCTATCATCTTAATCCTGAACAGGTTTTCGGCGTGCATCTCGCAGAATTCGGTGGACCGCTTCACGAAATCCCTGTGCACCTCTCCTTTCTGCCGATCTTCCAGGAAGGGATACATCGCTAGCCACGTGTGCTCGTCGACGATCTCGTACTACTGGCTCCTCTCTTCCGAGTCCATGTCCGTTGAGATCTTCACGTCCTCCATAGTAAGGGAGTGGTCGACTTCCATGTGTTTGGTGCGATGGTAATCGTTCTTAAAACGTTGCCTGCATCTCCGAATCTTGCAGCACAGACGAAACATGACCATCAACTTCGAATCTTTCTGACCGGAAGCGACTGCAGTCCTGCGCTCGGGCGGCTGGTCTTCCGAGCTGATCTTTTTCTCGAGCACTTCATCGCCGACCGCCACCAGACGGGCACATCTCTGCGTCCAGTCGAACTCGCGAAAAAATCTCAGCAGGCAGGTACTGGCCTCTCTCATTCCGACGCGTATCAGAACCGTCTTAATCAAGACGTCGAATCGCAAGTTTCCTTTGCCTTCGTACTCGAGAACGGAATCCGCCGTCGCCACGAGATTGCCGGGAATCGCGATCACCGATCTGGGCGGGTTCACGAAGAAGTGGAACCTGTTGACCGCGGCCATCCTGGCGAGCATGAGAACCGCGATTTGCTTCAACGGTCGATCCAACTCGAACGATCTGCCTTGTTTGACCAGACCGTCGTTTAGCAACCGCCAGTGCTTCCTGGCCACCGGCGTGGAGGCGATCGCCACCGATTCCACGGCGTAAAACGAGGCGGCGTAAAAAGAGGATTTGGAGGAGAACCGGTCGAACGAGTTCGGATCGTGTCCCGCGTCCGACAACCTGCCTTTCAGACCGGCCGCGTTCATCTTGAGGATGGATCTCAGCGAGTACAGCGTGTATCTTGCGGGATTCGATTTCAGCTCGAACAGGGTGGCCGCCAAACCGGCTCCGATCGGTCGGTTGTCCGCCATATCGACTATCTGGGAGACGGTGATGCAGTCCTTGGCCAGCACCCAGTCGAGCACCGTCGTTCGAAATTCGCGAAGGGACGTCGGCTCCCGACCTTCGGCCTTTCCCTCGAGCACAGGAATTTCGGGTCTCTGTTCGTTCGAAACCACGTACACCTTCAGGTGTTTGTCGCTGAGCTTCGGATAGCACGGCCTGTATCCTCCGATCATCGGACGGTTGACTCTGTCGTCGATGAAACGAGACCGATTCGACCGATCCGACGGGTGTCTTGTCGAGGGACCGAGAAATCTTTTTCGGTACGACATTTCCCAGTTCCTATTTTTTTTCTAAGTTCTCTCTATCTCTCTTTAATACCAAATATAGACCGATCGCAATCATCGTCTGAAAGACTGCCCTCTTCTCGTACCGCGATCGTCGTTGGCGTCCATCAACCTGCCCGTGTCCACGTGGACGGTGCTGGTCGAACACCAGTGATGGTATACCCCGTATATCATGTGGCAAACGGCGGCGACGATGGCGAGGACGAGGATGACGCGGTTCACCGTCGGAGTGAACGACGAGCTGCAGAATGCCGTGTCAACGTACTTGGTCGTCAAAAAGCAGTACGGGATGCTGTAAGCCAGAAGACCCAGCATGACGGCCGCCGCGACCGGCAGCACGTGCAGCAGCATGCGTTCCCACACCGCCGGTTCCTTGAACCTGGACAGATGCTTCTCGACCGCCGCTCTCGTCATCAGGTACAGGAAGTTGACGATTATGGTGAACACGTCCACGCCGACCGCGTACAACAGCGGACGGGTGACGAATTCGAAGTCTATCTTTCCTAGGTGCCTGCCAACCCTGTCGCTCTCGTTCACGACGAACACCGCGGAGATGAGCGCCCCCATCAGATAGAAGTGTTTCTGCAGGTGCAGGGCGAAGTGATCGTGCCACGCTCGCACGCCTTTGAGGGAGTACACGTCGTGCAGAGCATCGTCCAACTGCTTTGGGTATGTCGGCGAACGCTTTTCCGAAGGATCGGAGGTTGCCGTCGTTGGTGCCTAATGTCATCTTTCTTATATTTTTTTTAATTCTCCGATGCAGACATCGCGTCCGGAAATACACAAATACACTTAGCTGCGATCGGCGAACACCCGATATGGGGAGTAAGTGTTGGCGTATTATCGTAAATATTTTTTTTTCATGTTATGTTAGAAAAGAAACGAAGACAAAAATAAGATCATGTTCCGACATCGGCTGGTTCCCATGACGGGGGGTGTAGGTCGTAGTTACAAAGCTTACGGCAAGAACTTGACGGCCGTCAAGAAGCAGATAGATGCGTTTCTGTACTACAACAAAGCGTGGAAAATCAGAAGAGCGAGAATAGTGGGTTCGGCGGCTCTTTCCAGCGATAAAGCTCTCAAGGTTGGTCGGGCGATGGACGTCGCCGTGTCCGCGATAAAAGATCCCGATGTCAATCGAATGCTCCATGATTTGGACCTGACTTTCGTGTCCGCCCAACACCCCTTGACGAACGCGAAGGAGGTGGTCCCGACGCCAGCGTCGCGGTCGTCGATCTCATCACGAAGGAACGTTCGACGTGTCGGCCGGTAGTCGTGGAATTCAAATCCACGTCAATGACCATGCCGCAGATCATGCAGGAGCACGAGTCCGCTCCTCGCAAAAGTGGAACCGCATTTCGACCCTGTCTGCTGGATAAAGCCAAAATCCAGGCTCAGCTGGGAGCGCTGTTTTTGGCAAACACTTTCTCACTGTCAGCTCGCCCTGCCGCCTTGGTAATCGTCAAGTGTTTGGGCGACAACGTGTACGCCGAATGGGTGGACGAATGCAAGGAGGAGGATTTCTTGTTCATCAAGGGTTACAAAAAGTAAGACACGAGACACAGGCAAGATTGGTTTTTTTTTCTGACTTTATTTTCCAAAATTCTTTGAATATTTTTTTTCTTCACAACACTTTGGCCCCTTCACTTTTTGTTTTAAATTATCAGTAAGGAGGATATCTTTTTCTCAATCCGGTTCTGATGTACTGATCGTCGGTTCCCCGTCCCGTCGGAAGACAGGTTGCCGGATCGACGAGAAGCATTCCCTGATCGGTTCTGCACGAGGACACGTCAAGGAGGTTGCGGAACGCCGACGAGCTGTGTTCGTGTTCCCCGTAGAATCCTTTGTTGACGCTCTTGAATGCGCAAGGTTCGGACTGGCTGCTGTCATGGTACTGTCTACCCTGTATGCCGACGTTAGATTCCTCTTTAAGATTGTGGCTGAACACCGGCTTGTAGAACTGGTCCAGGTCCGAATTGTACTGTTCTACCGGCTGTCTGCTCAGGAGGTACGTTCTGTGCACGCCGCTGGCTCCGCCCGCGTTGTCTGTCATCCAGAGAGGGCGCCTCCGAAGCTCCAATCGTCGCGTACGGATTCGTCGTGAACTTCTCGGTGATCTCGTTCAGCTGATCTAGGGACTGGTTGGAGTTGCCGTCGGCGACGGACACCCTGCCGTTCACGATCATCAACTCCTGCGCCTCGGGATCGAAGCACGCCGGCAGAGGCACAGCCACGAAATCCCTGTGTCCCTGTCGCTGGTGCTGCTGCGAGGGATTCATGATTGTGCATCCCATGCCTCTGACGTATCCCAACCCGGCGACGTAGTGCTGCGCCCTCGTGTTGTCCATCGGGCTGGTGTCCACGTAGGTGATCTCGATGCGCCAGATCGTCTTGTAGGACGACGCGTTCGTCTCGATCGCGTCCAACTTTCCGTTGCCCAGGAAGAGATAGCGGTTGTTGGCTCCCGACTTGGCCATCACGACGCTGCACGTCCGCTGCTCCACGGTCCGGAACAGGAGGAACGCCGTGTTGACGTACACTCCCTCTCTCACCAGCACCCGGGTCGTCGTCGGATTCTGCAGCATGGACAGGAAAAGCAGCGTGAAGACTCCGACGCCTTTCGATACCGGCAGCGAGGAAACCCTGTCCGCTCTGTACGAGTAATTTCTGTTCACGAACGGTTCCGGTTCGCCTCTGGGACCGGCGAACAAGTAGTACGGAAAGTACTTCGTCACGTCTTCGACCGTCCTTCCAAGGCAGTCGGCGCTCGGGGACGTCGTCGACACGAACGTGAGCACTTTGTCTTCGTTGCGAACCAGATTGCATTTCGCGTTCGTGTGGTCGGTAAGGGACTGGCAGAATGTAACGGCCTCCTCGCGTACAGTGGGCCGCCATCCCCGATTTCCGCCCGTCACCGCGAATATTCTAGGAGACAGAAGCCGGAGCACGATGCGATCGAAGACGATCTCCCTTATCTCGAACTCCCTGTTCGCACCGTCCGGTTCTCCGCGGAATGACGCTTTTCCCGCGTTCGTGAACAGCCACGAGTGCGTGGAGTTGGCGTTCGTTCTGGTCAGCGACTTGTACTTCTCGATTATCAGGTCGACGAGGGACAGTATGCTCTCGAGCGCTTCGGCCGTCTCCGCGTTCAGTTTGTCTCGTTGGTCATCTCGGGCCATCTGCCTCTCCAAATTTTCCTTTATCGCGGAAAGATGACGGTATCTGACGAAGTGCGTCAATCCGCCGTTGTTGCGCACGTCGGCGATCAGGTTCGCGAGCGCCTCGTCTCCGTTCTCCACTCTCGCGTACATCTCGCAGGTTTCGGCGGTCCACTTCAAAGCCAAGCTGCCGCGAAGGTATCAGAAGGCGCACTCGTACAATTGATCGAACGAATGTTCGGACATCAGACACCTGGCCATCATCGTCATGCCAGCAATCACGTCGCCGTTGTCGACGGGCGGTTCGGGAAGTTCGCTGTGTCCGTAGGCGATCGCCGAAAAGAACTTCTTCCTCGGATTGTAGAACACCTTGCGACTGGGTCTGAAGAGACAGGATCTGCGACCGAGATTCTGCCTGGAGATGCAGTCGGCGTCGAATTCCGCCTGCTCCATGCGGTCCATGATGCGGTGCAGGGCGGGGGTGTCCGAGAACATGCGTCTGTACCGAGAGGGGTCGTACGTCTCCGGTTTGAAGTACCCGCTGCGTTCCATCACGTCCGACATGCGGATCGTCCCGTCCGTCAGCACGTCCAGATCTGTCACGCGGATCTCGTTCCAGGGAACGCTCGTCACTTTGTCGAAGCTCGGCCCTCTGGATTGTCCGCGTTGCAGCGGATTGCAGCCGATCACGTTGTAGTTCTTGAAGTTCGCCGTCAGTTCGGACAGGTTCCTCCTGTTACCGTCGTTGACGGTGGTTTCTGGCATGACCATCACGTACCTTTCGGAGCCGTTCACGAGCATTACCTTGGGTGGCGACGACGCTTCAAGTTCGGCACCCGCTCTTTCTCTTTTCTTGCATGGTACGCAATGATGTCTAACACTCTTAGCCACTCTCTGTAGATTTAGTATCCAGTATCTCAAACGAACCCGGGCCACAGTTGACTGTACTCCACAATGACTCCTTTTGTGCGCATGCGTAACGTATAACTTCGAAAATCTATGGTGTGCTGGCAATAGCGGCACTTCCTGGTTGTTGTAACTGAAATTAACGTGTCTTTGGGCCCGAGCTCCCACCACAATGACACCATCGTCTCGAACTCTTGGAGATAATTTAGCATACTGGTCATCGAATCGTTTTTTGTCATTCAAGAGTTTATCCATTATGGGTTTCTGACATTCAATAATCCAGAACAACTCCGCATCGTTAATTTCCTTTGCTGTTGGTGTAGCTACACCACCAGAGAAGGTTTTCCTTTTGTAAATGTTCATCACTGTTGCTGTGCCTGCAGGAGTCTAGTGTAGCTACTATATCGTTCGATATTGATCCTGTCGGCTAGTCTATCGACTTCTATGGCATCGGCAATCATCACAACTTTGACTCTCTCTGGGAGGTTGTTCTCAGAACAGCTCTGCTGTATTGGCCATTGCTCCACTGGATCTCGCAGAAAATCTGGTCCAAGCTGTCAGGTGCTGTCAACGCTGAGTTCAGAAGGTCGTTCGCCCCTGGTAATGAGATCACCCACATTCAGTTCACCCTTGCACCACCACCAGTCTTGAGGGTTAGTTGCGGACTGTATCTCCCCAATCCTTGTAAATGCAAAAGTCTGAAAGCCGTAGCTTTGCTTCTGAATCATTGCTCTGACTATCTCACTATCAATTATATGGTATTCCCTCTCGAAAGATAACCTCATCTCTTTCTTAATGTAACATGTCAAGCGCTTATTAAGTACTGCTCCGCTCAGCTCCAATCTCACAATACTGATGATCTGTAATGGGGCTACCCTGTTCTTGCTAGCAATTAGTCGACAAGCATATCTACTGTCCTTGAGTAGGTACCTGGCATATGCAACCGCGCCAAATGCCTGTTCAGACCCATCTGAGAAAACCACGAGCGTCGGCCTTGTGTTTGGTTCTGCATCCTCTGGTTTAATACATCTGGGGAAGCAAATGCTGGCAATATCGGTTAATTCATTGAAGAACTGAAACCACTGTTCTCTCATTGCATCTGGTAGGGTGTCGTCCCATCCCAACTTCTCACCCCATATCTTCCGGAGGAGTATTTTCCCTTTCACCGTGAACGGCGAGATCAAACCTAATGGGTCATAGATGCCATTAATACTGCTTAAACAATAACTTTTTGTGAGAACCACTGGCGCTTTCAACTTTGTAGTGAATTTGAATACATCTTCATATGAGTCCCATGCGATTCCTAGGACTTTCTCGGTACCCTTCGCAATCAACTCCTTGTCTGTGATTTCGCCACCATTTCATGAGATTACCCACTTCTTGACTGCAAAGTTTCTTGGTGCGATTAACTTGTCGATGTCCTGCGAAAGACGCAACGCAGCTTCTCTTGACTCAACAGACTCCAGTATATTATCAACATAAACATTGCGCAGGATTGTGTCGGCAGCTTTATATAATTTATCCTTCCCTCGTTCGGCCGTTTTCCTCAAAGCTACTGTAGCTATTGTAGCAGAGGGCCGATCACCCATGTTAACCACAGTCATGCAAAAGGTCTTAGGTTTTTGTGTGACATTCATATTTCGCCATAGGAATCGGTGATAGTGTTGATCTCATACTGTGGTGCTGATGCAGTGGTACATTTTACGGATGTCTGCCACAAGTGCTACTGAGTTTTCCCTAAATCGAATTAGCACTCCTAAAAGAGCGTTTACAATGTCTGGGCCCTTAGCCCAGTAATTGTTAAGGATATGTCCTTGATAAGATGCGCTACTATTAAATACGATTCGCATGGGTGTGCTACTGCTGTCAGGCTTCATTACCGCATGGTGTGCAATGTAGTATATAGGCCCATCATAGCAATCCAACTCCCTTTTTCCAATTTCCCTTGCAACATTTCGCTCTAGCATATCTCGTATTTGAGCGTCATATGCATCAGCTTTCGTTGGGTCCTTTCTCAACCTGTGTTCTAGGGACTTAGGGCAGCCAGTACACCGTTTCGGTTGTCTGGTAACTCGAATGGGTCTCTAATCCAGGGATACTCTTTTTCCAATATGAACCACAGAATGTAAGGTTTTTCTCTATTAGCGGCAACTCTCTTTCCTCTTTCAATGTATACTCCTTGGCTCCCACCGGGCATCTACCACAACGACAACGACTGTGGGTTGCACTGAACACCCATACCTTCTATCATGAAGAAAGAGTTCAAATTACATGTTGTCACATGATGTCAACTGCTTGTAGCCTTGTCGGGAGATACCCGGCGTACTCGTACCCCATGAGCAAGTCGACATGGCCGGTTGGTCGTTCTATCTCTTCGACTTTGATGCCGCTGAACAAGCCCACTACATGCTGGACTGCTATGTGTTCTATATTGGACGTGATCTGCTCGATTCCATATGCATATACATTTACAATAAACCCTTGCTTATCTACTAGAGGTACAAGATAACGGAAGCTATCGACTTCCTCCGTCGTTCCGCCAACTTTAGTGATGGCAATTGTTATGGGGTCTTCTTTTAATCCTGCAGCCCTTGCCGATTTGTTGGTGATAAGGGACGATGTGGCGCAGCCATCAAAGAGGACGTTCATGTGTTTAGCTCATACCCTTACTTTCATTAACTGCAAGAGACAGATTCCAGTTTGCTTTGGAGTAGCTACAGTATGGGTGTTAATTGTGGTTTCAGGCTGGATGATGTTGGAGTTTCCAAGAGTACCATCATGCAAAGTTGAGTGATGAAGTCGCGTGCAACTGAATACACCAAATTGTCATTTCTTTCAGCACTCAGCTACCCGATGACCCTTTGATAGACAACCAAAACAGGCGCCCTTTTCTCTTGCCAGCTTCGTTTTTTCTGCCAGCGACTTTGCCAGGTAAATCCGACATTCAGATGTGTTGTGCTGGCCTCCGTCGTGAATAAGACAAATTTTGTTGCTCCCTTGTCTCGAAACGTCAGCACTCTGCTTTACCTCTGCGGCATTGATGGTAAGGTGTGGAGACTGCTTACTTTTTGCACCTGTTCTCACTCCTGATGCTTCGTATTCAACACTTTTTTTTCCCTCACTAGAAACCGAAGGAGTGCAGGAAATCTATTGGAACGGTCTACAACAGTTTTCTCATCATACAATGATCTCGACCACTCCCTTCGAATTGTAGGTGGTAGCTTCTTTTCGATATCGCCAACGACTCTGGTGTTGGACATTTCCCTTTCCATTCCCAGCTTCCCAGATCATTATAACCTCTTTCAACAATATCCACCAGATCGACAAACCTTTGGTCCTCTCCGTCCTTTAATGTATCGATACTTTCAAAGTCATGCATGATGACATCTGCCAATTTAATTGGGTCGCCATATCGTTCGTCCAGTCTCCTCCAGATTTCCTGAATATCGTCATCCACTGCGCCAATAACTTGAAGCGGTTTCACTCCCAGCGATTTTCGCAACACAAAAGCTGCTTGATCCTTAGTCGCCTCAGGCAAGATGAACTTTGTGAAGTCTGTCTTGAACCTTGAAAATAATCTTATATCACCTTCAAAAATTGGCAATCCTTTCTTCTCATCTTTAGGCTTTGTGACTGTACTCTTGGTGTGGTGCTCCAAAATTATGCAAACTTTATTACTGGCCTCGCCATACAGATCACGCACTGACTGAAGCCAAGTATTCTCATTGTCCCCCTGTTCAGTGGGTAGCATTGCAGCGTAATTCATGTGGGCAGCCTTTACTTCCTCCATCAATTTTACTAGATCACTTTTCGTGTGAGCAGGAAAACGCAGAAGGACTTAATTGATGACTTCTGGACATTCTCAAAAATTTATATAAGTAGTTTGTTTTATTATTGTTATTGTTATTAATGATATTGTTATTATTGTTATTGTTATTATTGTGATCTTTATTATTGCTGTCTCTTATACACATCTAAACTACTGCTTCATGCCGATTGTTGACGGCAGTCCAGGCTTCTTTCAGGTCGCAGCCGAGCATGTCCACATACTCTACCGACTTATTTTGCTCAACGGCCACCTGAATAGAATTACAGATTCTTGTAAACCTCCCCTTTGCAATGCCTCTCAATTTCTTTTCGCCGGGTTCAGTCATATTTGATTCACTGGATTAAGTTAAAATCCTAAACAAATAAGTATTTATATCGTAGCTCACTTATCCTGTTCAGCACAGCTCTCAGCGTAGTCTCCTCAAGATTGGTATCACAACACATTCAGGGTTAGCGTTAACTTGAGAGTAACCTGATCTTCGATATCAGCTGACTTGCGGTTGCTGTCACTTCACTGTGCCCAGTAGAACATCAGTATTTCGAATGTAAAGAATACCCGTGTCACACGTTTAAACGTTTTTAAACATCCTTTAATCCACAACATATAATCAAAGTTCACAATGTTCGAAATCTGCAAGATAACGATACTACTAATTACCATTCTATCAAATCAGATATAACTATTAAAGAATCATCACTAGGCCCATATTAGTATGATTTACATACTCAAAAGGTGGTCACATAATAACATAACAGTAACTAAAACTCTAAATCTAAATTAATCAACTGCTTCTTCACTAAATATCATAGCATTGGTTACTCATAGCTTTCTTACTGTATAAAATGAGGATTATGAACTTACACAGTTTAACGTCTACAATAAAGATTATAAATCACAGGAATACTTATTCTCATCTCACATGTATACATGTGTGTATGCTACACCTTAGTGTGATCTCTGACCTTGAGAATGTCATTTGCTATTAAAACACAGAGGGCGCTGTCTAAGACTAAGAGATTATCAAAAATATTACAGCATTAAAGGAGACACTATCTCCGAGCCTGTTCTAGCATACTCTGACTTTTCCCATACCATTTGAGTTAAAGATAGATGCATCATTTAAAAGGCTAGGGGCTGTATTGTACCAGTATCAAGAGGGAAAGCAAATAGTAATAGCCTATGCTAGTCGTATATTGCGAGGAGCAGAGAGAAAAATGGAAACGTTATTCAAGTATGAATCTGGAGTTGTTAGGATTAAAATTGGCGGTAGCAGAAATTTGAGAGACCATCTCTTAGGGTGTAAATGTGTGGTATTCACAGATAATAATTCTTTTGCTTGATTCTGCAAAGCACAGGCATGCTTTGATTTTGAAGTACGGTACAAATCAGGAAAATCAAACCAGGCAGCTGATGGGCTTTCTAGGTTACCACAGAGTGTAAAGATGTGTAGGATAGTAACAGGTCAAACAACGCTACCAGATTTCCAGGAAAATGACCCAACTTGAGACGCCAAGGTGTTGGCTACGGATGCTCTACCTGTATTTCCGTGGTATGAGGATTCCCAGTTGCGAGAATTACAGTTAAAAGATAAATCAATTCGTTTGTTGGTGTACTATGTCAATTAAGGTAGAAAGACGAACGTAGTAGAAAGAGCGACAAAGAGCAAGGAATTCATGCTTATGTTGAAACATTTCAATAATATGATAATGAAGAATGGTGTTTTATATAGTACAGGAGCATACGAAAGGAGATGGCGTTTGATGTTAGCTAAGGTGTTAATGAATGAAGTGCTATGACCAAGCTGGTCATCAAGGGGTTAACCAAACACTTAGCCTAGCTAAGGAAAGGTGCTATTGGCCTAGGCGTTCAAAGAATGCAGAAGATTGGTGCCAACGTTGTGAAGGCTGTTGTGAAAAGTTTTTTCGAAGACTAAGATGGAATCAAGTATTAAAGAACCAATTTCAAGTATCAGAGTGTCACAATGTGAATGAATTTATTGTTAGGTTAACTTCACACTTGTTAAACTCAATGCAAATTAAGTTATTTCACCTGGTTATGCAAATGAGAGATTGAGTGTGCGAGTGAGAAAGAAAGAGATTAGGCAGAGAGTGTTGAGGCATGGCACATGTCACACACACCAGTTTTTGTTAAACCTACATTTAGTGAGGTTTTGTATGTGTTTTTATGTGTTGCTTGTGAAGTCTCTCCTAAGAGAGCAAAATTTGGTATGCAAGCTTTTAAGCCTACACAAAGTGAAGTCTTTTATGTGCTACTCGTATGCAATCTTATGTGTGCTCTGCTGAGATAGGCGAATTATTTTCCTGTGTGATTATTGTATCCTGTGTGGATCATTTGAATACTGTCCTGTGTTTACCAGTGAATTATTGTCCTGTGTGGACTATTTGGTTACTGTATCCTGTGTGGATCGTCTGAATATCCTGTGTGGACCAGCAGAATTTTGTCCTGTGTGGACTAGCAGAACTTTGCCTTGTGTAGACAATCAGAATAGTTTATCCTGTGTGGATCCTCTGATTACTGTTGTGGGTGGACTGTATGGTTATTTGTGCCGTGTGGACCAGCGGAATACCGTGCGGTGTAGACTGCCTGTTATTTGTCCTGTGTGGACCAATTGATTACTGTACTGTGTGGACCAGCAAATTTAACTATCCTGTGTGGATTGCGCTATTGTCTTTTGTTTCTGTGTGAGCAGGAAAACGCAGAAGGACTTAATTGATGACTTCTGGACATTCTCAAAAATTTATATAAGTAGTTTGTTTTATTATTGTTATTGTTATTAATGATATTGTTATTATTGTTATTGTTATTATTGTGATCTTTATTATTGTTATTGTTATTATTGTTATTGTTGTTATTTTTTTATTGTTATTATTATTGTTATTGTTTTTATTGTTGTTGTTAATATTGTTATTATTGTTATCAAATGGTTTTATTGCTATTGTTGTTATGGTTATTGCCATTGTTGCTTGCGAACTTGTTAATCTTGCTGGTGTGGGATATTAAGTAAATGGAAATGTGACTAGCAGATTTTGGTTGTTTTTATTATTCTTGTGAGTTTGGTTTTGACAAACGACTACTGCGACGACTTTGGCCCGATCTGTGACACAGAGCAACACGACCAAACGAAATTTAGGTCATAGACTTTACGATTTTAGACAAAGATAGAGCTGGGAAGGAGAATGTGTGAATTATTTTTAAACTTTCATTTAGATTTAATGCCCCCCTCTTTCTTTAAATGTCATCCCTCAGATATCCGCAATGCTACTACTTACTCTTCCTTTAAATCGTCCCTCAAAAACTACCTTTATCTTCCTTTGCTGTAATCTGTATCTTTGGCCTTTTTAATTGTTATTTGAACTTGCACTGAAAATTCATTTAGATTTCTATTTTATTTTTTATTTTTAGTTTTATATATTATTTTGAATTTATTTATTGTCTGTAAATTAAAAATAAAATTTATATTTTTTTTCTCATTTGTATATTATATACAGTATTTATTTTATTTGATTATTTGATTAGGGATACTTTATTCTGACCTTATCTTTTTCTTTCTCTGTTGTTTTACTGTTTCCTTGACCTACTTACAGTAAATCGTTTTTTAATCCTGCTTGATTTATTTGATCTAGATGTGTATAAGAGACAGGTATATTACTTTTAATTAATTATTTCCATACTCTCTTTTGTTTTGATTTACTAT
This sequence comes from Anneissia japonica, assembly GCF_011630105.1. Lineage (NCBI taxonomy): Eukaryota > Metazoa > Echinodermata > Crinoidea > Comatulida > Comatulidae > Anneissia > Anneissia japonica. Next base: position 5,712 of record NW_022695519.1, on the reverse strand, counting down.
GTGCACTGAGAGTCCCTAATGATCAGCTTTGGCTGGATGGACCACCCTCGTTAAGATTGTTGAAATAAAAATAAAATAAATTATGACTGACGTGTTTACTAAGTACATAGTTGCTGTTGAAACTAATTCACAGACAGCAGAGGTTACAGCAAAGAAGTTGGTAAAAGAGTGGTTCTCAAAATTTGGTGTCCCACATTAAATTCATTCAAACCAGGGCCGCAACTTTGAATCTGGTTTAATAGCAGCTTTATGTGCATTTCACGGTATCCAGAAACGCTTCAATAGTAACCTTCATGATTTGGGGCGGACACTCCCTGAAAGTCTGAAAATATGTTGGTCAGAACACCTATCAGAAGTATTATTTGCATATAACTCTACACCACATGCATCTACAGGGTATTTACCCTTCCATCTTATGTTTAGGAGAGAAACAATTTTGCATGTCGATTTCTTATTGGGACTAACGGATGGAGCGCAAGCTGTTGAAAATGTAGAGAGTGATTGGCTCAGTACCCACGCAGAAACCATTAGAACTATTCATGTGAAAGCACAGAAGAACTTGAGATACCAAGCCCAGAAACATAATGCGATTGCCAACCTAAGGAGTGAAAGAGAAGAGGTTAGAGATTTGCACAATGGTCAGACTAAAGCAACATCCTCTGGGACGTTTTAAAATAGCCAACCAATGGCCTGATGATTCTTATACAGTAGTAAAAGGTGCAGTGACTCGTCTACTTATATGATCAGGGACCGAGAACGAAAAGATAAACGTGTCCACAGAAGGGAGATTAAAGAGATTTTAGGAGTAAATGATGAGATTGCCCAAGTGACAGACAATGGTGATGAGGAAGACAATGATGAGTTGGAGGCGTTGTGTGAGAAATAGTTTTTTTTTTTACAGAAAAAAAAATATAAATAAAATATAAAAATATGAAAAATAAAAGACACTGTAAGTTAATCCAATTAAAGTTATTACGAACATTTGATTATATTGTGTAGTGTGGGGACACCCTACATTTACATCTGGGGGTGTGAGGGTTTTGCTGTATTATTTGGGAAACATTGTCAGTTGCTTGCGACAGCCATTTTCCACGGTATCCCTGTGGGTCACGAAAATCGTTACTGTCATCATAATTCGTCGGACCGATTTCTTTAATCTGAGATGATGATATTATATTAATTGTTATGTAGCAGATATAATATGAGCTATAATAATGGTTGCTGTACATTGAGTGTGATAAAAGCAAATTGTTACATTGCTATATGACTAGGGCAGCTGACAATGTGCTTCCACACTGTCTTAAAGATACTTTAGTACGTTTCACCGCAATGAATGAATGCGCTCGATCGTTGCCTGTTTGGATATACTACATTACATCTATTCGTAATGCTAGTGTTGTAGCTAAGTACCATATCACTAAGTATCTATGCTACCTTGTTTTTGATATTTCGAGACTCGTGTTGTAGTTGTTTTATAAATTACATGATATGCGTGGTTGTGCATGATTACACAATTTATAAAAATGGAATAGGCTTATGCAGCGCAAATAGGATATTGAGAACTTGAAGGGATTGTAACGGTAGTAATGTAATTATGCTATAGCTCAATTGAGTAGTAATGATTTAATTGTTCCCACGAAGTCTACCTTGATACCGAGACTTCTGTAGCCGAAACTTGTGTGTCCCTCTGAATATATCCTCCTTTAAATCGTACATACGGAGAAAACATCAGCGGATGACGGCGCCAACACTTTTCCAAACGGGATTTAAATTGATTTAACGTGTCTGCCTCAATCACATGGCTTGGTAAATTATTCCAAATATTGCACACAGCATTTGCAAAAAATTCTGACGCACTCTCAGTTTTAAACGAGGTATAATAATTTTTAATTTATGACCTAGTTTTTTATCCTTTAACAAGCTCAAAAAAGTATTACTTGGGATTCTATTTATTCCTTTAAATATTTTGTACACCTGAATTGTGCAGATTTTTGCCTTCTAAATTCTAAAGTGGGTAGATTCAGCATTAATTTTTAATCTTTGTTGGTATGGAAAGGGCCTTATCTTTGACACAATTCTTGTAGCGCGTTGTTGAATTTTTTTCCCAATTTATCCGATTTCTTCAAATATATATGCTGCCAAACTGGATTACAGTATTCCATGCTTGGCCTAACAATAGACTTGTAAAGGTGAACAAGAGACTGCCTATCTAAAAATTTAAATGACCTCTTTATCATTCCAAGTTTTCTATTTGCCTTTAAGGCAACTTGGGAAACACGAGAATCAAAAATGAGTTCCTAGATCAAGAGTTTTAATCACTGACTGAAGAATCTTTTGTCACGAGCATGTCAAATCGTAAACAGATTTTTCACATTCTTTTTACCAAAATGCATAACACTACATTATTCTAAATTAAAAGGTAGTTGCCACTTAACCGACCACTTAAAAAGCTCGTCAATATCATGTTGTAAGATACTGGACTCTTCCTTGTTTTTTACTTTCTTTTAAATTTTCGTATCATCTGCAAAAAAATAATGTTAACATCTAAATTCATTCCCTCTGGAAGATCATTAATATAGATATTAAAGAGTAACGACCCAGGACGCTGCCCTGAGGAATACCGCTAGTAACCAACTGGCAATCTGATTTAATTCCATTGACAACTACACGTTGTGATCTACATGAGAGAAACGCCTCAATCCACTTTAAAAAGTTTCCACCTATACCCAGGGGCGGATTTAGGGTGGGCGGCCCGGCCCCCCATTTTGGGAAGTAAAAAAAGAAAAAAAAAAGAGGGAAAAAGAAAAAAATAATAGCCCTGCATGTCTCAAATGTTATGTTCGGGCGTCTAGAACACAAAAATTTCGCGGGGGCATGCCCCTGGACCCCCTACGACAGTGTTGTCTCAATCGGCCCAACTTCCGCCCCCTTCCGCCCCCCTCCATTCCGCCCCCCCCCCTTTTGGACATTTCTGGATCCGCCCCTGTATACCATATGCCTTTAGTTTATTTAACAATCTTGCGTGCGGAACACTATCGAACGCTTTCTTAAAATCTAAGAACACGCAATCGTAACAAGAACCCTCGTCTAACCATGTAGTCCACTGATTCATAACTTTCAACATTGCCGTATTACATGAACGCCCGGCTCTAAAACCATGATGATGCTCAGAAAAAAGATCATTATATTCTATATGCTCCATCAGAGAATTCCTAACAAACGTTTCCATAGTTTTACATACTATCGATGTAGGCCTGTAGTTTAAAGGAACCAATCTATTTCCTTTCTTGAAAATAGGCACTACATCTGCTAGACTCCATGATGGAGGGACTATTCCGTCGTGTAACAGTTTAGAGAACATACATTACTAAGTTTCCACTCGTTTCCTTTAGCACTCGTGAATGATTATTATCCGGACCCGAACTTTTACAGATATCCATCTTGTTTAAGTACATCTCAATATCCTCTTTAATAAATTCAATGCTATTTAACTCTGAGGAAACACTTTGTGAGTTTAATTCAGGGATACAAGACAACTGTGAAAACTGATGCAAAAGATTTATAAATTAAATTGGCTTTATTCACATCAACTATAATTATATGACCATCACCATCTAATTAAACTACCAATACCAGATTTAAATTTAGTTTTATTTCGAAAATATTTCCAAAAAGTTTTTGGGTTCGTTCTCACATCCTTAGCCAAATTTGTCTCAAATGTAATTTTTGATTGCTTTACTGCAGTTGTTGTTTTGTTTCTCTGCTTGGCCTACTGCTTCCACGACTGCTCATTTTTTAAATTTCTGGTATCTGCTTATTATAAGTATCCACTTATTGTGTTTTAGATTATTTTGTTCCTTAACCTCAGCATTTATCCACTCTTTTCGTTTAATCAAAAACTTACTACGTGGCGGGACAAATTTATCGACACAACAATGTTAATTTCTCTTTCCAAAAGCTTACACATTTCCACTTCAGATTTAATATTACATATATCTTGGAATTTTGTGTGATTAAAGACCCTCTTCATACTATCATAGTCCCTTTTATAGTAATTCTTGACCACATGAATCTCTTCAATATTGATCTCTTCTCTAATTGCCACTTTAAACTTCAAAGCCGCGTGGTCACTTTTTCCGATTGGGGAGGGGGGGTCAATAGAAAAGTCAATTATTTCATCCTCGTCCTTCAAAAAAATTAAATCAAGTAAACTGGGTTGCTGTCCAGTCCGATTTCGAGTTCGACCTTTCACATGCTGAAACAAAAATAAGTCATTAACCAGACCAAGAAACAATCCACTATCAACCATATCACCTCCTTGAACTACTGAATCTAACCAATTTATATTTCCAAAATTAAAACTACAATAAATAATCAGATTTCAAGACATCCGCCTTACTAAATATGTCACGAATTTTGTTATTGTTTATTATTCGGGCTTCTGTAAACGCAACCGAGAATCATAGTTTCTTTTACAATTTGAATTCCTACCCAGACCGATTTTCCAAAATTTCCAGTATTAATAACATAAGCTCAAAAGAATTTTCTTTAACATAAATTCCAACACCTCTTTTTTGATGCTCAGGCAAAAATAACTGGAAACCTGTGATCTCTAATTCTACTCTCTGAATATCACTAGAAGTTGATTTCGGTAACATCTCTGTTAACATGATCACATTTGGGTTTTCTTTTTCAATTCTCAACTTTAACTCATCTCTTTTGTTTAGAAGAGAGTCACAATTTGTATACAAAAAAAATAATCTTATCCTTTTTTGATGTAATGAAATCATCGCTTTCTTCTTAAATTTTTCTTTTTAAACTAAAACGGTTTCTTTAAACCTTTGATGTTTATGGCTTTGTTCGAAAACAAAGCTTAATAATTTTAATTACCAAGTCCTTTTCCCCTTTTTCCTCTCGCTCTTTCAAAATCGCTATGAGATTCCTATATTCTATTCTCTCCGATTGAGTTCTATCTCTAGAAGCATGCACATTATCTTTCAACTTGTTCTCTTTTGCATTTTTCATTATCCTATCACAAGTTTCTATTTTTTTTTTAAACAGCATTGAGAGGTCTATCCTTTCCATCTCTTTTCCCCCAGGCGATATTGTGCCATAATTTCGAAGTCCGTACCCTCTAAGGAACTATCAATAACATTAGTTAATTTTTCCAAGTCAATGTTTTTACGAACAAGACCATCATCATCCTTTGACTCTGGGATACCGAAGAAAATCAAATTACTTTTTCTTCTATTTCGTTCATTAATTTCCTCTATTTCATTTCCTCTGGGGTCCCTCTGAGTCTGAGTGTTTAATGTTTCTAACTTTTTTCTAATGTTTTAACTAACGAAAAGGTGAATTGATTGTCTTATGTGCAGAACTCACGTAATATATAATAATAAATGTTCGTTTAGGCTCCTAATGATAACCCCATAGGGTAGGGACAATTTGAGTTTTGTTACGTGTGATAGACTAGTACGGATATTCGCAAAGTATAGCAACTTTTTCTGCCTGTCGTCACCGCAACTAATACTAACTCAAGAACTACTCGTTTCAACGCCCACTTTCTCTCACACCCAATACTTACACGGGTAAATAATTACAAACTCAAGATACCATTCATAGATTTATTTGCTTTGAAAGCCTCATCACATTGTCCATGTAATAACGAACCATACTTAATATGTAAGCATAAATATTGAACATTTAATATTA
>NW_022695518.1:0-947 GCF_011630105.1 Anneissia japonica | reverse complement strand
TTATTGCGGTATAAAAAGCAGACTCACATCAATCCCAGAGGGCAAACCTGTGATCTTGCAATCAAAATACAATTAACAAGAAACATATAGAAAGACAAATAACAAGCCATTAAAATAAGAATATCGACATTAACAAGTTAGCAATATAATTAAGTCATATACATAATCATAAATCCGCAAAGCATAATATATAAGAAAAGAGTCCAGCCATTAAATTACTGCAATTAAAACAAATATAGGCCTATGAATGTCAAAATAACGAGAATCAAATTGTGACATATAGGCCAATGTAAATCAACTAGAAAGGCCTACATTATAACAGTGATTATAAAATGATCAGCTATTATACAATTCGTCGCTCACATCACGAACTAACACAATTAAATTCAATTGTGTTAGTTCTTAAAATCAAAAAAGCGTCAAAATACGCGCTGTTGTCGTTAAGGACTTATTGTGTGGTAAAGAATACAAAATTTGCTTGACAACCAATACGCGCTCGTTTTGACGCGCTACTGTGATTTCACGAACTAACACAATCTACTTTGATTGTGTTAGTTCGTGATGTGAGCGACGAATTCTTAAGATCGTTACTTGATTAGTCGTAAGAAAAAGTCCTGCTGTCACAGGAATTGAACTAGGACCCTGGGAAAAGAAGGCAAGGAAGGCATCTTAACCACTAAGCTAACTCCACTCCATGATGATAATGATGATGATGATGATGACAATGATGATGAAGAAGATGATGATGCTGATGATGTGGTTGCTGTTATTTTTTAACCTTAAGATTTATATGACAAACATGTTTAATAGTATGAAAAACAGGTTTAAAGTTCCTCCAAATATGGTTATTTTTTGTATAAATTTTCTAAGTAAAATTAATCCTTACCGTCACTCATTAGTTTATCACGAATTTCCCATGCAAAGATGGACGGGTTTCCCTGTTTGTA
>NW_022695517.1:0-866 GCF_011630105.1 Anneissia japonica | reverse complement strand
TGACCAATTTATCACCAGAAGGACCCCATTGGAAGTAAGTACAAGACTTTCACTGGTTATTCTTGGATGTGTTTCACACTGAGGAGATCAAAAATCATCCCAGCAACAGGCCCGTATCCAGGGGGGTTTTTATGGTTCGGGAGAACCCCTTTTTTATGGTAAACCCCCTCTTCAAATTTCCCAAATAAGTCCTCTAACCCAACTTACTGCACTGCAGACCCACCCAGACATGGTCGTCTGCTTTTGTAGCATTATTTAGACCCATAAAGCACAAAAATCCTCTTGCTGTGGGGGTTTTGCTGACCCCACCGGGACTTCGACCGTGGACCTCACGCCAGAACCCCCCCCCCCTTTGAAGGACCTGGCTACAGGCCTGAGCATTAATAATACATTACTAACCATCTTTTTCTTTACGTCTTAGATGTAATTTTGCACTAGCATGTCCTTCACCTTCTACAAGGAATGGTTGATCCACTGACAATAACTGAGATCCAAAGGCCTTGTTAGCAAGCTCGGCGAGTCCTCGCTCTGTCAAAACCCTGTACATTATTTCAACTTGATTTGTCTCGTAGTTCTGTTGTTTCCTCCATTCTGTAAGCATATTTATGATGCGATCTTGTGATAGGCTATAGTCGCTACATATTTGCTGGATCCTGTTCCAACTGAGACCTAGTCTGACGCCCACTTGTTTCCATTCCGGTCCCATGCAGTTGGCAAATTCAAGCAGGTGCTCATTTTCTAGGTAACCAAGATTTTTATCTAAAGTGAAGAAGAATACTGTACAATGAAATAACAATAGCTCTAGAATCCATGAGATAGAAAATACCAATAATAATGTCAGAAACTCTAACCTGGTGCTGGGATTC
>NW_022695516.1:0-857 GCF_011630105.1 Anneissia japonica | reverse complement strand
ATTGGAATTCCTACAATAAACTATGCGTTAAGGCACCACAAAACGTTGCTAAAGAAGCACTATACGGTTATCTAGAATGGCAATCTGTGGAATCGACAGATAAAACACCCTTTAATTAATCGCTTGAGGAACATGGATGATTAGATGGCCAAAACTCTTAATAACGCAATAAAATTTGTGGAAAGTAAATTAAAATAGGGATGGCTTAATAAAATAAAGAAATTCTATATAAGTGTAACATGGAAATATATATATACAGAACCATCTAATAATTGGATGTGTAAGTTTAAAGATCAAAACAGAAAGAACGATAATAATGAATGACAAAAGAGAGCACAATCCAAATCACCATTGATACATTATACAATATACAAAGACAAACCAGAACTCGAACCGTATCTTCTTGATAAAAAATATTTTAAAGAAGTTGCCTAAAATTTAAAGAACGCTCCAACTCATTAAACCTTGAAGACAGAAAACAATTATGGTCGTCGGAAAATTCAGGTATATGTAAACTTTGTAATGAAAATGCTAAAGAAACTACCATGCACCTTCAATTAATGCAACAGAAGAAAACTCTCAAAACCTAAAAATAGAATTAGAATGGCTTTACATTTTCATGGAAATCGTTTCAGGCAGATTCAAACGACATTTACTTTTAGATAAATTCATACATTGTACATTGAGAACATGACTGTGGGCAAAATGTTTGATTCCCACTGCAAAACATATTTACAAAGTGCATGGGAACTGAGATTGAAGTTATACAAGCAACTACCACGTTACCCAAAAAATATTTAATAAAACGTAGAATTATTGATTTAAAAAGTCTATTTACAGAATTTTAAAAATAAGGT
>NW_022695515.1:0-602 GCF_011630105.1 Anneissia japonica | reverse complement strand
AAAGAGGTTAAATTACAGCATTACAACTAATGTAAAACAAGAAACTTTTGTGACATGAAACTTTCGTGAATTGATAAGGGCACATATGAAAAAATTGTTAGATTATCACTCCTGCGCACATTAACTATTTGGAAATATTGATGCGGTTATAAAAAAAAAAACCCACTCTCATCACATTTTTTTTTAAAGGAATATTATTCTAATAATTCTTTCTATGTGCCCTAACACCTGAATTAATTCATGAGATGAACACCATACTATAGATCATCTATGATGACAATATCGTATCATGAGTTCTAGGCTAGAAAAGCCCAGGCATAAACCCTGTCTCTTATACACATCTAGATGTGTATAAGAGACAGACCCATATGGGGATTACAATCCTCATTAACATACGATATTAATAAATTCTGTATGGTACAGTATTTGTGAAATTTTTTTGCACATGAAAGTTTAGCTGGTTTTACAGTATTAAACACTTTGATTGTCTTAAATATGATTTCATTAAGGATGTGTTGAGTACTATTAATAAGAGTTTCATCCTATAATTCAATATATATTTATAGAAGCTAAACAGATTGGGTTTTACGAATAATAAAGTA
>NW_022695514.1:0-767 GCF_011630105.1 Anneissia japonica | reverse complement strand
CTTTTAGCTTTCTGAGAAATAAGTTAATGTTAAAGAGAGCAGCATCACGTACTTCAAGTGGAAGATTTTCCCATACAATGGGAAAATAATTGAAAGCAGAGAATTTAAATGCATTGGTTCGGGCAAAGGCGTGCCTAAAACGCAAATCATCAGAGTGTCTAGTGTTGATCTTAACAAATTCCAAACAGTTTAAATCATACACATGATAAAGGCATTTACAAACAAAAGCTACAAGAATGAAATCGTATCTAGCCTTCATAGAGATCAAGTTAAATTTAACTAATCTCTCCTCATAGCTTAACACAGATCTGAGTTCATTTGGGATGCTCATACGAGTTGCTTTTCTCTGAACCTTTTCAATAGATTTAAAATGTCCAGCTTGAAATGGATACCAACTCGGTACTCCATACTCTAAAATTGGTCTCACGAGGGAATTATATAATTTGATAAAGGCTTCGGAGTGATTGTATTTCAAAGTTCGCTTAATAAAGCCAAGAAGTTTCAGACCCTTGGAAGTGACATCATTAACGTGAGCACCCCATGATAAATTAGATGCAATGTTAACACCAAGGTACTTGTGAGTAGAAGTGAGCTGAAGGCAAGCCTCATTGATGTGATAACTTTTTGGAGATTGTGCTCGACTAGTTGATCGAGTGATTCGCATTACTCTACATTTGTTCGGGTTGAGGGACATTCCACACTCCTCGCTCCACCTACAAACATGGTCGAGATCACTCTGGAGGATGACTTCATCATTAGAAGAGAAA
>NW_022695513.1:0-1472 GCF_011630105.1 Anneissia japonica | reverse complement strand
TGATCCACTAGTGAGATCAGTGCTGCGTCACTGAAAGTGTTATCACGTTAAAGGCAGAATAAATAGGTATAGGGAATAACCTTTCATATAAAACATATGCTAGTTTTATCTACGGTTAATATATAATAGCTTTTTATTGGTTTGGTCTTTGGGATTTTCCAACCAAATTTATCGTATTTAAAATGTGTTCGCTTGATGGCCATGCAAAAATCAGTTACTAAATGTTAGTTTATCAATTATAAATATGATTAAGCTTTAATTTAAGTATTGACTTGATTCCTCTTTATACTGTATTCAAAAGAGTGGCGTAGAAGCAGTTAACAAAACATTTAAATATACTGTAATAATTGAAGAATTAATGTAATGTATTGCTACTCTGAAGGTAGCCTAGGCTTTTACAGAACTAGGCCAAATGTGCGGTCAACATTGTGCATGTTAATTTATTCCGATCTCCGTAAGGCCTAACTCTCCAAGTCAAGTTGCTATTGTGATATAACTCGAATAAAATTTGACTTTGCTTTAGTCAAATTTAATCTAAGTTGAACTGTATTTCAGTGGCACTTTAGATTTGGCAAGTTTGACTGTATTAGTAAAATTAATACAAATATTTAATTTTAGTTATGTTATTTTCTATTGATTATGATAATTATATTTTATTTGTTCTATTAGGTTTAATGTTATATCAGTACTTCATCCAAGTTGTGCCAACAGTGGTGAACACTCGAGCAGCCAAAGCTGATACAAGCCAGTTTGCAGTTACAGAAAGAGTGAGATTACATCTAGTATTATAGTATTAGAATAAGATTATATCTGCCTATTAGCATTATGGTATTAGAGCAAGGGCATAGAAAGCGGTCTGGTCAGTCCGTGTGTGGGTGGAGCAATATTATTAACTATCAATATTGTTTGTTATCTAAATTGTCCTTTTTTTGACAAAATATATGTATGGCTTAACTAGTATAATAATAATAATAATAATAATAATAATAATAATAGTGTAGTTTGATATAGAGACGTATGCTCAGGGCGCTTGATATGTGGACTAAGGAACTCGATCAATGACTTTCTTCACCCCGAAGGGTCTATTCGTGTCTGTGCTACACGGTAACCCGGTACCAGCAACTCTTGTCGTCCACCACAGGGGATGTCTGTTCAAGTACACCAGGGTAACCCCCTACTTGTTTTAAATGATGTACTGCACTGGGTCCTTTTTAGTGCACATGAGCCATTGTGTACACTGGAGCTACAGTTTATAGTCCTTATCCGAGAAGACTACCACGAGAACCATAGGTGAGCGTGCCGTTCAAACCAGCGCCGGTATTATGGCTGTAGGCTGTGGTGCTTGGCCAATCGACTCGCTACTTGGCCTTTCGACTATGCATACTACCATGCATCAAGCATACCACCATCCTTCAAGCCTACCTTCTTGCTTCATTCAAGCTTGTATGTCTACACCAGGTTTGCACATACAC
>NW_022695512.1:0-612 GCF_011630105.1 Anneissia japonica | reverse complement strand
AAATAGCAAGAGTGATTACAATAGTTCCTATTGCATTACATGCATAGGAACTAATAAAATGAATACTAAACAAAATTTCAATCAATATTACGGTATTTATAGGTTAATTTCTAATCTGTTGCATTCCCAGTACCATTTTACTCTTTCATCGGACGGTTTTTATTTTCATTTGTGATCCTACGCTTCCTAAATACTAAAAATTTGGTATGTCTCTTAGTATGGTACTGTTTATTAATATCATTAATATAAAAATCAAACTTTTTATCAGAAAACCAGTCAACTTGCCCCTTAGCAAATTCACCCATTGCGCATCCCAACCTAGTAGTAGTCCTATTGCATACGTTTTTTCCCCAAATTATTTAAATTACTGTAACTTTAGTTTATTAACAATTATTTTTATTAGTATTAAAGTTTATTATTGTTACTATATTACAGTATCAAAAACCAGTAGGTCCACTGATAGGTTTAAGATAATTTAGTATAAAACATACTCCAAATAAAGTAAGACTAGTCATTTTGATTCAATATTTTGATTTTTTATTAGATCATCATCAGGAATGAATGAAGATTCCAACATTACAAACATATATTCCAGAGGTGTTACAGAAAATT
>NW_022695511.1:0-2850 GCF_011630105.1 Anneissia japonica | reverse complement strand
ACACGACGTGAAGCAGATGTGATCATACGCGAAAGAGAAGTGGAAAATCGCGAGGATGACTGTCGAAAAACCGATCTTGAACAAAGACGTCGTTCGATGGAATTAAAAAGAAAGGAAGCAGAAGCAATTGAAATTCAAGAACAACATCAACTAAAAGAAGATGATATAAATACCCGACTGAAAGAATGCAAATTGTAAGTACCAAAAAAAGTTTGCTAGATCCTGAAATAGTTCCGGTTTCCCTCTTTCTCTAAGGAATAGGGAAAGACTGGGGTAAAACAGAGCAAGCGCATAATGAACTAAACAGTATTTTGTGACGTATAAGGACGTTTTTAATAACACACAAGATATCACATAACGATGAAAAAAATGCGCACAGATGTGTGCCATGTGTTCCAACTGTTGTTTTTGTCATTTTACCCCAGAATTAGCAACACAAATATTGCTTAAATTAGATTATAAAAACGACAAAAACAAAACCTAAATGTCTAAAATTTCAATTGACAACCATTTTGCAATCTGATTTGTTTGTTTTACTTTAAACAAAAGAAACTAGACTCAGTGATGGTACCAGGATCTGTCCGACAGGGGGCTAAAGGCCCGACGGGGGGATAGGCGAGCGAATCGAGCCTCACTTGGCTGGGGGAAAGCCGCCTAGGGGTCACAGGGAGCCCAGGGGGCAAGGCCCCCTAGATGCTACGGATATTTGACGAACTTTGGTAAATTTTATAGTAGTTAATTGATAGGCATCAAGCTACCGTATGTTTTTTAATGTCGAAATTCCAAAACCGATTTGTTTTTTAATTTTAAAAAACGAGAAACAAAGAGTATGCAATGTAACTAACTTATTTTCAAATCCGTTTTTATATTATTAAAAAAACCACCGTATTACACTACAATACTATCCTCTCATCATGGCGAAATCCAGGTTTTTCATAATCCATGTGATTCAACTTATTAACAACAAAATTACGAATACGAATAATGTCTTACTGTAATTGTAAGGCCACCAATTTGTGACAATATTATACTACGATGAATTAAGAAAACACAATGTCACCGGGAACGTCACAGTACAAGCTTTTAATTCAAAGTGAAGTTATAAAAATTGAAAATTTTGCCTGAAATCTGTAAACCACGAGGTTGCTCCCTGATCTAAATGTATTCTAAGCATCATGAGGATATCCAAACGAGCATTTGTCATAGTAGAACGTAAACCATTTTTAATTAGTTCCATTGAATAGGGGCGGATCCAGAATTTTTCAAACTTGGGGAGTGCATTTGTATTTTTTTTTATTTCAATACATAACATTAAAAAATAGTGTCAAAACGCTGTTTTGACACTTGACACTGTTCTACTGACTTACGTTCCAATAGATGTTTGAACGTAATTAATTCATTGTGAAGAAGAATATATGTTGTTTCATGGGCTTAATTCAATGTAAAAAGTACCGTAATATATACGGTAGTCGGATAACTTACAATAAAACGGCACGTGAATTTATGTTATTACATTATTATTATTATTATTATTATTATTATTATTATTATTATTATTATTATTATTATTGTTGTTGTTGTTGTTGTTGTTGTTGTTGTTGTTGTTGTTGTTGTTACGGTACACAAATAGGTCAATGAAGGCGATGTAGTTGCTAAACGAACAGACATGTAAAAATATTTTTGTACTTTTTTTTTTATTCCCCGACCGAATGTATTCGTCTTCCCCGACGGGGGGCTAGGCATCCCCGACGAGGGGGCTATAGACCCTCAGTCTCCCCCCCCCCCCCCCTGTGGCGCCACCACTGCTCACCAAGGCTTTCCTCACATTTACAAGAACTGGTGTTAAAATCGTTTAAAGTCAAAAAGCTTATTAAAAAAATATCAAAATATGAGACTCAATTCAATTCAATTCAATAGGCCTATACGAATTACAAAATTGTAAAATACCATTTAGGCCTATTAAAAATATTTATTTAGTTTTCCATTTATAGCATATTTCATCTACAGTGGAATAACAAATAGGCCCTATTTATGTTCTTTTTATAGAGTGAAATTAATAAATCAAGAAAGTTGAGTGAAATTGCAAATTGTATAAAATCCATAAATATTGCACTTTATAAAATTAGCATAACCATATGCCGAATTGTTTATATATTTTGTTTTACTTTCACGGGACCCCTGAACCCCTCGCTTGGACCCCCAGTCGGGGAATTTCCAGCAAGGTCGTCGGGGAAAAATGAAATCTCGACCGCCGAAATGCCTTACTAAGCTGTCAAATTTTATGGATTAAAAACTTTTAGTGCGAGCAGTACTACCGTATGTGTGAGGTATGTATATCGTATAGTCCTATACTATCGCGATCGTATAGGTTGCGGTGGTAGCGTAAGATCTTCCCCGACGGGTGGGCTGGTACCTCTGACAGGTGGTTATGTACACCCCGCATAGGCCTCTTGACTTGCATGGTTTCTATCAAATTATCGTTTTTAAATAAAGAATACCATAATCAACACAATTTTTTCCCCGACCGGGGGTGGGGGTGGATGGGTAGGCTTTCACGATAGGGGGAGGAGCCCTTGTCGGGGAGCTTGGACCCCGTCGGGGAATTCCTGGCGCCGCCCCTGCATTAAAGTACACGTTATATCCTACCAAAATACACTTGACTGTAGCTATTATACATAAAAATAAACTGAATAGATTTATCACCATTTGACTATATTTATATTACAGAAAGCAAATTGAAATTATGGCCCGCATGAAAGAGATAAAGCAAAAAGAGGAGAGTCTAGAAGACCAGCAAACAGATCAAACGCTAAAGGAAAAGCAACTGCGAGAGATGGAAAGTAGTATCTT
>NW_022695510.1:0-1528 GCF_011630105.1 Anneissia japonica | reverse complement strand
AATTCGCGTACTGTATTGGCAGCAAGCAAGAAACCGACTCAACTCCACCCCAACTGCCCTCCTCCCAACCGACTGCTACCAGATACACAGTACGTGTCCTGGACGTGGAGAACCAGAAAATGCCAAGCGATTGGAGTTGAAAAGTCGGATTTCGATGTGCAGGAAGTGCCGACAGATCGAAAAATCTCGACGCTGTCCAAGGGTGCGCGCGAGAAACGGATGCGGGAAATCGAGGACGCAATGCGCTGCCATGACTGGCGTACACGAGTCCTCGCCTTGCACGAGGCGCAACTATGCCGGGAGGAGAAACAGAGACGCAAAAGAGTAGCGGAACTGGAGGGCCTGCGAAAGTACATGGAGGAGGCTACTAGGTTCCGCGAAATTTCCGCAAAGATGGAGGCCGAGGTGGAGACTGCTCTTTCAAACTGGAGAACGGAGAAATTGGCTCATCTCGTACAGAGTCAACCCAAACGATTCCGAGTGCTCGGCTACAGAAAGCCAAACCAGAAAGAGCGTGTGGCGACGGAGGGCAACTGGGTTCGCATGCTACTGCAAGGAACTTCAGACGGCACAATGCATGTGGTGTGGGCCACGCGGGCCCTGTACAGAATATTGGAAGGTTGCCAGGAAGACTTCCAAAGCAATGAACCCGATAGGTTCGGACGCACATTGCACTGGCTACCGCCGACAGACTCGGACGGCCTCCAGATCGACGTGCAACCCTTTCGCGTGTTCCAGAAGGACGGACGCAGCATATCGTGGAATCCGATTGCCGTGCCGTTTGCTCCGCGACCGTTGGACAGGACCAGACTCCAGATCGTCGCCGAGAAGGCGCAAGAGTACGACAGTGCGTGCAAAGAATTCTTGGAACAGAACTCCCATATTTACCGGACGCCAGCTCCGAAATGGAAAGATTGCATCCGTGCTATTGGTCTTCCTGCAGGGGAGTACGCATGCAGGACGTACGCAACGACCATTTTTCGTGGAACGGAACGCACTCTCCTATTTCTGTACAGGATCGACGAGAATGGCGAAGCTATCGGAGAATCGATCCCGGTATACGGTCAATTTCTCGAGGCCGAAATTATGCGAATTGGTGGAGCGCAATCGCTCCAAAAATTTCTCTCACCAATTCGTTGTTGCCTAGGAGGTGAGCGCACAACACGACAGAAAAAGAAAGATCGATAGGCCATCCTTCTGGCAACCCCGTGCTCTCATGCAGGTTCTCTTCCTGCACATAAAATTGACGGAAACGGACGGGAAAAACGTCCTCACTTGGACAATGATAAAAATATGAAACGTTTAAAAAAATAATCAACAGCAACTGAAATAAACGACAGCGATAAATTCCATTCGAGTTTATTCCTTTTATTACTGTTTCTTCTATGCGCAACATGAATTTATTATAAAAAGACGCCCTCTGTTGGGCATCGACGGCAACATGATATAAGCTTCATAAGTTTGTGCGCATGCGCATTTCCATGTGGTAGCTGAAACCACGGTATCCCTGACGAATTTTACGCTCCTA
>NW_022695509.1:0-1440 GCF_011630105.1 Anneissia japonica | reverse complement strand
ACGATGCTTAATCCTTCATTTTATTTCACTTCTAATTATATTGATAGCCTTCAAGTGTTTTCCCACAGCATTGTTGTTTTCCATTATTTTGCCTTTTAATTTGTATACGGCTCTCCTCCCTAAACCCACTTAACACTTTTTAAAAGCAAAGTATGCTGTACTTATGTACTGCCAGATTCGATAAACTGGGTTTTCATGATTCAGTGAACTGGATTCAGAAAAATGGGTTTTGGCGAAGTGGCCATGGACTCGGCAAACAACGTTTTTCTGTAAACTGGGTTTAGACAAACTGGTCGGTTGAATTTGGGCTTTTTATACCATAAAACTGAAAAAAAAAATACGCTTTGGTCCAATAAGTCATGACCGACGGGGGAGAGTGATACAGTGCTGTCGAAAAGAGCTGCCCCACTCTGTCGGGGAGAAAAAAAAAAGGAATTTGTAGAGAATTATGTGTACAAAATTAATTAAACTAATAAAATCTAATAAGCCTTTCAAATCCTTGTATACAGAGTTTTGGGCTACCACTGGCCAAACCTACTTACATCGGGAAGATTGACCTCCTCAAAAACAATACCCTGCCCCTGTGAGAGATCAGGGGAGGATTTAGAGAGAGCCGGTTCTACAATGTATAATAAAGAAGTTATAAACTCTAGAATGTTATACTCATCCATGGCGCCCTCAGCAACACCCTGTGGGCGAGTATACTCGTAGCTGGCAGCCAACGTGTTAAAAACAAGAAAAATAAAGAAAGAAAAAGAAATAATTGATGCTCAAATTATCTCGGAGGTTATTTTCGGGCGTCTAGAAAACAAAGAATTTGCGAGGGCATGCCCCGGGACTCCCTAGAGTAGTGTTGTCCTTTCGTGCCACCCCTGCCACCCCCCCCTTTCCGACTTTTCTGGATCCGCTTTTGGAGATACCAGGACCCCTGCCAACGAGAGAAAAGGGATGGGTTTTGCCGGACAAGCAGTTGATATCTCTGATGGAAATTATAATTTTCTTGTCGGAAGCCTAGGTGGCCGGGGCCAGTGGCAGCCAAGACCCCCAGTGGTAGATCTGGGGATTTGAAACGAGATTCTGGATGGGACACACCAGCGACAGCGATTGATGGGGCTGGATGATTATGGTACTCTCGGACTTAAAATGTGGATTTTTTAAATGTTAAATAATTTATGTTGAGTGGGGAAGGGGGGCAAAGACTGACTAGGCCCCCTTGAATCCGCCACTGAACCCCTAAGGGTAGGGCGTAACTGCTGAAACTCCCAACTATTTAGGGATTTAAAAGGCGTATTTAATTGATTTTAGAGCTAATTTTCTGTAAAACTTACAGCACATGCTTTTTTTTTCTTCCCAACAGGGGGGTAGGAGAAATCACTGTCCCCTGGCCAACATTTAGCGGCACTCCATTGTAAATCCTCCATTTGAGCAAACCCCTCTGAT
>NW_022695508.1:0-588 GCF_011630105.1 Anneissia japonica | reverse complement strand
CTCAACCATGGTGGCAATGACGTGGTCTAGACTATCCATCTATGAAACTCACTCCCTGGCCCACCCCCCACCCCTTCTATTTCAAATTCCAGGATCCGCCACTGCATTTAAGTAACGGTCCTGTAGAATTTAAACTCATTTCAAAAACTTGATAAAAAAGACCAAATTGATTTTAACAATAACACTTCTCTACCTGTACTTCCCTTATTTTAAATTAACATAATCATGTATTTTTTTTTTTATTAAAATGCATTTGGAATGAAAATCGCTCTTTTACAAAGATTTACAGACAATTGGGGCTAGCCCGCCATGCCAAACTAGCATAAAACAAGAAAATTGTCTTTTTTGCTGCAAAGCAGCCAATTCATATTCTTGACAGCAATTTGACCTCTGAAAGGTCATTGTTTGTCAAAAAACAATCGCCTAAGACAACTGAAAAGCGGAGTTTCCTTCTTTCGTTCTGCCGGGTAAAATCAATTACTTTAGGCGACGTTTTTAGACTAACCTACTCGTACCAACGTCAGCATGTCGCGACGCTGAAGTACTATTCAGCGTTTTTACTATATTTCTAGGTTTCCTATTTCTACG